>NW_020862681.1:0-16397 GCF_003713205.1 Coffea eugenioides | reverse complement strand
GAGGAAACGGCCTTAGTCGATTTGTTTTTTTCTTAGAGTATTCTAAAAAAATCAATGGAAACTTAATTATGACACAATGTGCCAAAAAAAATCAAAATAACGGGCTCTATTTCTTCAATTAGCTATTAGTTCCCATATCTGTGACTACGTCTGTCATCTAATCACTACTCATGTTATTTTTCAGTTTTTGTTCTTTCCTCCAAAGAGCAAAAATGTGTTTCTTTTTGGTTAAAGATAACATCTCAATAGTTCAATATATTCTTTTTTTTTTTTTTAAATAAGAGGTCATGAATTTAGATCTTTTACTTACGATTCCTCCCACCTTACAACGCAATATATTTATTACTACAATCTCACCTGCTGCCAACAATTCTAATTCCACAAATACATAGTAGTTCGGAAATTCATTCCGAAATCTATTCATAAGATCTCTTGGAGAAAAGTAAGGATGTGAGATAATGGTGGTTGATCATAAAAAATTCACCCCAAGATGTCAGCGAAATCCGTTTTTGGATGATTAAGACGTTTGTGTAAATTAGAGTTCCTCATGAAGTAATTTTCGGATAGAAAAGTACATTCCACTTCAATCACTGTCATTTTACTTGGATGACACGAGTACGAGATTATTACAACCACTTTGCAAAACGATAGTATATGTCATAATCTTTTTCTTCACACTTTATCAAGCACCTTGCGAAATCACCACATGATTCATTGCTAATGAGCCAAAAGACTTTAATAAATTCTATAAAAAGTTTGTGAAAATTAACACTGGTGGTTAATTAAGAGGGGTTTTAAGTGTTAGCTTTTTGAAGAAAAAAACAAAGTTAAATTGAATAAGTGTCGAAATATATAGGGGTAATTAAATGTGAGTGTGCATCTAAATGAGAAATTTGGAAGTAAATTAGTTGTATTAACCTAAGTCCATTGGACAGTAGCTAGAAATATGCTTCCATAAAGAATGACTGACGTTATACTATCTAGAGCATTAAACATACAATCAGAGGACATTCAACAAATTAGTCTCCTTTTTTCCAACTTCTTCTCTCTACTTTTCTCCGAGGAAGATCACCATGGTCTTTCTCCCATAGATTTCGAAGATCTGATTCAAGGCATTTCAACAATAATTTGAGTTTATTTCTTTTAAATTTCGATAATATCCCTCTGTTACTCTAGAATGAAAGAACTCTGGTGAAAAAGATAGAAAGGCAAATGGGAAATCTCATATCTTGTAGCAGAGAATATTGTGTTAGACTTCAGTTGACTGTTTAATTAAGGTTACTACCCTAATTATTAGTGTAAGCTGCAGAACACGAATGATATCGTATACGTAAAAATATTATTTAAATTTAGTTTTACCTAAAATAGTACGACTATTGCAAGATTACACATGTATTTTCACCATAAATAATACGAAATACGAATGCTACTACCTATACTGTACATATTCCAGGCCCTCTATAATCTAATTTAGAGTTTTCAAGGAAGAGGAATCCCCTTTGCACAGATCAATTTGACGGGCAATACTAGATGGTTTAATATATATTTTGATGGTATGCTACACTAATACTAGTGTTAGGTTTTAGTAATCTTTTAGGTGACATGAAATCAACATTGTTATCACGTTATTCAAGTTACATAAACAAACATTTTCATCATTTTGTTCAATTCATATTGAACAAGCATGGAGGAATTAAGCCAATACATTGTTATCACTTTATTTAATTTAGATAAACAAAAATGCATGGAGAAATTATTCGACATGATATGTGTTGTTACATTGGGCATAGCTAAATTCTGATATTTTTATGGGTGGAGTAAGACAGGGGAAACAATTATCACCTTGTCTATATTTACTTGAACAGTGTGAGTATTCTTCAGCTTGTTTGCAAAAGTCTACTCCTACTTTTATACGACGGGGGTAAGGAAAAGCCTAATTCGACATGTATTAGAATTGAAAGGGAAGATAGAACGCACCTCCATATCAATGTACTATCATATTTTCTACATTTTAACATGGATTCAAACATCTGGCTACGTTTCTAGGATAGTGATTCGAACATCTGGCTTTGTACTAAGATGATTTTAACAAGGGGTTATATTTTCTATCCAGTGATTGAAAACTGGTACTGCTGTCAACAAGTGCATGGCGGACATTGGCTCAGGTCCACCACAAAAGTGATCTAATTAAGATAATTTTCAAGTTGCCGTGTGTTAAACTTCCGTTGTTCTGTCCAACCTTAAAATTTGTCGGAGTTTTTTCACCACAAAAGACCTAATCTATATGGCAAATGAAGCTTCACTGAGGACCACCCCTTAGCTTTTCAGCCAACAAAAACAAAAAAGAACATGTACCAAATGAAAACACTACACTACTACAAAAATAGTCTTTAGTGACACACCTATTATGACACTTTTAGCAAAATGTCATAATACAATCTTAATATGACATGCAATAGGAATGGTCATTAAAAAGGAAAAGAAGACACCATAACGACATCGTAATGCTAGAAACAGATTGAAAAAAAAAAAAAGAAAATGCTGAAAAAAATGGCGCTCCACTAAGGCACTTTTTTTTTCAGGAAAATTTGTAAGCCCCTCTCCAGAACTTACCTGACCTCAAGATCTACTCTTTCCTCCCCCAATTTTTTCTCTCCGGACATAACCAATCATCCCAATTGAGCCAAAGAACCAATCATGCATCATCATACACAACATCCATTCTCATGCTTTTGCACCTTGTCTCATCGCACCGTTTTTCACCTCTCTAAGTAACTCTTGGATCCGTGGTTTGATTGCGAAAAGGAATTAGGGCATTCGAACCTAGTGATAATTAGGACATTTGAAGCTAGAGGAAGGCAAGATTGTGGTGACGGACAAATGGTTAGTCTGCATTTGGTTTTTGAAAGTTATTTGCTTTTTGTGCCTAATTTTTCCATCTCTTGATTCAATTTTCTGTTGAGTTTTCCTTGCAAAATTAGGTTAGAAATTTAGGTTTGTAAGGCTAACACCCTGATATTAAGTGGGTTATTCTGTTTTTCATGAGTTTGGACTGATTTCAAGCATTTAGTGTTATATTTTTCCGGCCAAAAACGTGAAGTCTAATAATATTTGCTATGTGTTTGCTGTTTTGCCAGAAAGAAACTTTCAAAATATAGCTGCCCCATTTGAATAGTTGTTTAACTAGTTTTAATGCTGCTGGTTGAACTTTAAGATGCTTAAATTATGTGCTCCTAAACAGGGCAACATTGGGCGATACTTGAGTTGTTGGTAATTACCAAGTTCTTGGATTCGGATTCGTATTGTGATAAGAAACCAAATAGAGTTTAAGAAATTTTATTAGTCTAGTGTAAGCATCTTATTTTCAGCTTTGTTCATTCTTCATTTGATGGCTCTTGGAATTTGGTTTATTTGTTCTTCCTTGTAATTGGATTTTGGGGTTTTGTTAGGAAGATAGAGATTCATCAAGAGACTAATAAAGTGCAGTAACATACTTAAGAAAGAGAGAATTATTCTGCAAAATTCTGAAAAAAAAGAAGTTAAAGTTCCTAATGGTTATTCAGCCACAATTTCAAAGTCTGTGCACTTGAAACCTCCTAAACTATCTAGACTTAAGAGCCATGACAATCACATTTTAATTCAACAACTGTTACCATAATGCTACAGAAAACTTCTTCCAAAATCGGTGCGGTCTCCCTTGATAAAGTTGTCCAACTACTTTAGAGATTTGTGTTCTAAAACATTTTGTCCTAGAGAACTTGTTCAAATGAAAAGTGAAATTACTGTTGTGCTATGCCAGTTGGAGCGTGTGTTTCTACAATCTTTATTTGTTGTAATGGTTCATTTGACCATTCATTTAGCAACTGAGGCAAGAATAATTGGTCCAGTATACTATCATTGGATGTATCCAATTGAAAGGTAATTATCATAAGTTTAAAATTTCATCTTTTTTTTCTTAATGTGCTTAGTCTTATTATAACATATTATTTTGTAATTATCTCATGTACCTATGCTCCTTGAAGAATTATGTTTGAAATAGAAGTCGGACTGATAGTTAGAATGCAAAAGAGTACCTAATTAATGAGTGTAAATCACTGAAATTTGGGTTGGTTTGTAGTATTATGTAATGAATTTCTATTTAGGAGTTGCTCTCTTGTGTATGATTTTCACAAACTTTATAAAATTGATACTTTCAAGGTTGGGGATGAAGTTACAATAAGGAGCATGATTGATCCAAACAGAATTTTAGCTGTTGGAGAGGTTAGAAGTTTGGATCCTACGGCTAAAGTTGGTGACACACCTTTGGGGTCACGTTGGTGTGAAGTTCATGTGAATGCGCCTGTGGAGAGTAATGAGGAGTTGATGAGGCCATACCGTAATTTTCGAAAGATTAGAGATGCAATTGGAGTGGCTATTGTTTGGCCAATAAATCTAGTACTCTTTTGTCATACCTTTACCATTTGTCTAATGTAGTTATTATTTGTTTTCTAATGTTAAAACTGTAAAACAAGACCTGTGTGAATTGTAATTTGTCTTGTTTGGTTTACAACACTTGTAGGTGAGTATTGAAGAAAATTAAAGCAACATTGGGTCAAGTGGCAGTTTTTTGAAGGCAACTTCCTTGCTTGGTAGTTGAGTTGCTGTCCTGTGCGTCCTTTATATGTACACGACTGATTTAAAACCATCTAAATTAGTATGTAATTTGTAGACACTTTTGGTGTGGATTGTTTAAATGATGTACTTTTGCTCAAGTTTGGATGATTGTATTGCTTCTATTATATTATTGTACTAGCTATGTTACAATCCTTCAAAATTTAGGATCTGAGATGCTTGTGTAGCAGGATGAAATGTGGTTTCTGACGTTAGATGATATGCAACAGGAAGTTGGAACACTTTAATTTGGATGCTATACTGACAAGTAGAAAATGTGATAAAAGCCTGATCTAGTTACTCTTCAAAAGTGTCATAATATTTCTATCTACTTATACTAAAAAAGCGTCGTGATATGTTATTGTACCCCAGCATTTCTTGTCATTTGAAAGTGTCATAATAGGCATAAATAATGACATTTAATAATGTCATAATAATGATAAATTGGGACACTTAAAACTGTCATAAACCTATTGTGACGCTAGAATGGATGACGCTTTCAGTAGAGCGTCATTATAGCCTAAACGTCATGACATAGATCTATAATGACGCTTTTGAATGTCATAAAAGGACATTTTTGTAGTAGTGCTAGTTTTCGTGTCAGGATCTTCATGGCTTTTTATGGTGCTGTATCTCCTAGAGATCTAGAAAGAAAAAAAGGAAACAAGAGATAGTATGCAGCAATTGCACAAGAGATAGGCACTCCAAAAAGGCCAATTAAGGCATCCTTGTTTAAAGGCGAACGGCAGTTGAGTTCGATTTTTACTAATTCCTTCGATATTAAATATCAGAAAGAAAACAAGCCTTGAAATCCAATTACGAATCACAACGACCAAAGTTAATAAAGAACAACTAATTCTCTGTTTAATCTTTTTTATTTATTAAATTCCATTTTGTAATCTGAGTATTACACGCGAACTATAAGTGTTATTAAACTCTGATTTGCACCATCACATGATATTAATAGGCGTTTTTTAACCCAGATTTTTTGGTCACCATGCTCCTGTCAATTTGGCGTGAAAACATAGTATGTTGAGAAATGACACCTGGTAGAATAGCAACTATCGAATTTATTCTGGTGGTTTTGAACTCAAAATGCTGGTGGCTATGGCTGCTTGAAAGTACTGATGTCTTGATTTATAACAACATGTGGCTATATGATCTCAGTTCTTGATTTTTGAAGATCCGCTAAAGATTTCCTATCTGGAAGCTTTCAAAATGAAAAATTTATTGTGTTGGATTCAGATATTAAGAGTGCGATTCAGAAAATAAACTAGTGGCTAATTTGAAGGAGGGATGATCAGTTGGGTGATATGAAAGGACGATATAAGCGAAAAGTTTCGAATTCGAAACCTTCCACTTACACTAAAAAAAAAAAACTAGTGACTAATTTGAATGCCTCAGTCGATACCTTATAGAGGGATTAATTCCTTCTAATGCCTAGTCAATACAAAGTCTAGTGTTGAAACACAAGAGCATAAATTTTTACTCAAACAAAGGTAAACACAAAATTTCATATGGACGATGTCCTTTAATAATTTAGTCCAGTCCGCAAACAATATCGATTGCCATCAGAGTTAGAACAATCATGCATTCAGTTGTATCTGGACAATGATACATGCTAATTTAAATATTCTTATCTCACTACTGATTCTCTCCTCTCATGCAAAAGAAAATGCTTTAATTTTCCAAAAAATAATATATTAGTAAGTGTTTCTGTTATTTTCTTTCTTAATACCTTTGGAATTAATGAGTTTGGCCCAGAATAGCGCTAGAAAAAGTCAATGGTGTGGCTGCATCTGATTGAAGATTAGTTTTTGTGGCAGTAATTTAAGTTTGATATGATAGGCATAAGCATATGGTGGAATTATTAAAAGCAATTACAGTAATATGCAACACTCTTTCCATTCGCAACTGAATCTAATAGTGGAGAAAACCTTAAGAGCCTGCTACTGACTATTAGGCCAACCCCAGTGATTACTTGTACCACCAATTAGAGGTGCATATGCATAATCAAACTTGCAGCTAATTCATATTGTTCTCTTTTGCTTCTGATTTTTAGAATCATAATCAAAGTTGAAAAACACTTGCAACTAAAGTAGATTTTGAAAAAGCAAATTAAAACGCCAAAATGTAACGTTTTTAGAGTTCAATCTCAAATAAGAGTCACAGAATGTTTTGCACCTATTTGAAGGTAATACTGCTTAGTTGCATATCAACTACTGTTTTGTTCAATCTATAGATTCAATTAAATGTGTTCGTCGAGTAGAATAATGCCATTGACATCCCATATTTTCTAGAATTCAACAATTTATTCGTTCTTTTCCATAATCTTCGATTACAATTTCTGATCTTTCTGACTCCAAGTAGAACTTTATTAAACCATATAATCAATCAGGTATAAAATCAAGCACTCAGCATATTAATACCTGTTATGTATAGCAGTTTACTGGAATCCATTTCTTGATCCAATTACAATTGTTTTATAGATCAGGCAAAAACTGACCTCTTCCCCCATTCAAAATTTGAAATAAGTCTTGGAAGAAAACCTATAAAGATTTCAGGTTTGTAGGCACAATCATTAAATCAATATTATACTACATTTTGAAATTTCAGGGATGTAGATGTGCAGGCTAAAGTAAAGCTCGTCTTTGTCTGAGCATTTGATGCAATTCTTGTGCAAAAAAAAAAAAAAAAAAAAAACCCAATTCAAGATAGGACTTAACAATATTGGAATGAATTTCGCCAAAAAAATAAAAAATGGGAGGGATTAGAGCAGATCAGTTCAAGAAAGGCTTCAGCATAACAAGAAAGGGATCACCCAGACAACTTCCAAATCAAAATAAAACTTAATAAGGAAGGACATGGGCCTTTTAATAGTAGCATCATGTAATGTGACTTGAAGTAATTTTTTAGCTTCCGGTTGATTCACTCTCCCTCCTTACAGATCTAAATACCATGTGGAAGGCAAGTTTTTAAAAGTAATAATCTGTTTTTTTTTTTAAAAAAAATTTGTTTACCCTCCCACTCTTTCCCACATCCTTCTCACTCATAATTAAGAAGCATGTGATTCAAACATTGAACTTGACAACTAAGAAGATTCTAATAGCCATTCTCTAACCATTGGTCTAACCCAGTGGTTAGTAATACTCTGATTGCTCAACCAAGTTTATGAATTTTCTATGAACTTATTTATCTTTTTTGGTTTGAAGTACAATTATGTACCATTTTTTTGGGGGAGGGGGGGGGGGTTATGGTAGGTAACAGGATAACTTCTAATATTCAGCACATATTAAATTGATCGTTGTACAAAATTAAGGAAGAAACCCAAGTTAAGAAAATTTCTCTCTTTTTTAACCCCTCTTTATATCTTTTCCACTCTCAATTATTAGGTTCAAGATTCGAATCTTAAATCTAACATCGAGAAAAATCCAAGTTAAGAGAGCTAATTGTTTTGTTGTACAATTAGATCATTAGCTCATATAGGTAAAGAATTAAGAAACCCAACATTTTAATACTTTGTTGCATTGCTGTTTAGCTGGCTGGATCCATTTCCTGATCGAATTGCAATAAATCTCAGGAAAAAACCTTTAAAAAGTTTTTTTTTTTTATAGGTTTGCAGCTACAGTTTCTTAATCATTTCGAATTTACATGTATATAAGTTTGCAGCCTAAAATAAAAGTTAGTTTGTCTTTGTCATATTTGAACAATTTCTTGAATACCAATTACAAATTAATTCAAGATACCACTAAAAAAATTCATTTCCTGTATCTAAAACGAAATTCAGCTTCATTATATTATACTTGTACATGGTGCTAATGAATTGGAAGAAACAAGGATATCATCTCCCAAACTTGTAGAGAATAAAATCATTTGATGTCATTGATGTCACTATTAGGGGTTAGTAGTTAGTACACAGCCCTCATTTTGACGAATGAGATCGCCTTTAATATGGACTATCCAAAAAATTTCAAATGGGCAATCCAAGTCAAACCGATCTCATTTGGCAAGATTAGGAAGGCTTTTAAGGTTTTTACGAGGTGGGAAATTAAGAATTCGACTCTTTCCTCCTATCAATTGCCACTAATATGTGACTTTATCAAATCCAAAAAGTGTCCCTTGGCACCCATCTGATTCAGATGTAATTTAGTCCTCTTTGATTCCCAATGACCTAGTTGAGTCTATCCCTTTCCCATAATGTAGGAGTAGAATTAGGTATAGATATAAAAATGATTAAGACGCACTTCATGTGTGTATTCAATAAAATAACACACTCTACTATGTTTGTGCAAGTAATAAAAACATTTATTTATGAAAATTTTTTTCATGTAAATTGGCCAAAAACAAGTAGTATTCAACTTAAATGGACAAGAACCTTCCACATAGCAATTGGAATAGGATCAGATAAAGCGCAAATGGAAAAATTCAAGGAAAACCCCGAAATAATTGGTGTAAAGTAAAATATGCACGGCAAGCAAGCAAGTATAACGCGATAAATCTTTCAAAAAAAAGAAATATTATGCGATAAAAAATTTATATCTAATTATATCTCACCATGTATTAACATGAAATCTTATTTACCATAATATATTAGTCAGTAGCGTTCCATGTCAGTTTTCATTTAGAATTTCATTTCTTCAACTTGTAAAGTTTGCCTGGAAATTATATATATATATATATATATATATATATATATATATATATAGATAAAGAATTTTATCTTTCATAATTTCAGACTAGATGTACACGAATGGAATAAATAATTTTATCTTTCATAATTTCGCATTTTATCATACAATCCTCCTATTATTTAAAATATCCAATTAACCTGTCTATGATTGCATGTAAAGCCGAAAATAGACAAAAAGCAACTATAGTCACGGTGATCAACCTATATGCACGCTAGCTAGAAACGTAGAATATGTGAAAATATGGAATTGCCACTTATTCCCCTTATGGCTTCGCATTTGGCCACATAATCCCCCGTTAATTTATATAAAGTGGTTAGACACTTGTTGTACTTAAATATTAACTAATGCTTGGAGATACTTTTTTTCTTATTGGGGGTCAATTTTTCCACTTTACATGATGCTACAAGAGATTAAATGGATATTGTTGAACACAGTGGTAGAACCAAAAACTTTAGTTTAGGGGAGGCAAAAAATCCAACATATAGTAATAACACATATTGTAGCATATATATAAAGCATTAATAGAAGCAATAATCATTACGTAATTCTAAAACAACAAACTCAAAATAAAAATAACTATTTCAAAAATAATAATACAATTTAAAATATAATACAAGAAAGTTTGAAGGAAATAAAAATAAAATCTGGAGTTTGAGAACAGTTGATGCTTGAAGCATGATAACGGAGCTTAGAAAGAGTCGAGCCTTGAGAAGCTAGATAAAAAGTTGTGACTTGGTATTTTTAAAATAATCCTCGTACATTCTTAATTCAAGTGAATTCTATTACCTTTTATTTCCGTGTTTACTTTTATGTAGGGTTTTTTTAGTTGTTATATTTTTTGTTGTAAGCTGTGGATGAATTGAGCATTTAACAAATAGTTTGAACTCAACACATTAAGGGCTCGATTTGAGGGTGGATTTTTGACAAGTTTAAGTTCAAACACTATAATAAGAGGAGGAAATAATATAATATCGAATTGAACTTGATCTCAAATTTAGAACTCGTATAGAATTCGAGCTCAAATTTAAATTTATCTAATATTTTGAATCGAACATAATAGGTCAAAAGTTCGATTCGATTCATTTATAAGTCCATTTGTACTCATGCTACACTAATACCAGAAGGAAATAAGAGTTTGTTGGGTATAATAGTCTTATAAAAAGAGTAATTAAAGGGGACAAGAAATAGATAAATGTCTGAAGAGTAATTAAGAGGAACTAGAAACAGATATGCATGTTGGCGGGGAAGGGGAAGGAGAAGCCGAGAAGGAGATTAATCTATCATAGATAAAATGTCTTAGTCCCTTTAGGATTATTCCGAAAGTTTTGAGGGTTGTTGGAGTGAGCGAAGGGGCTGCACCTCCCCAGCCCCCCCCCTCCCCCCCGGTTCCATCCTTGGTTGAATAAAAGGGATTTGTGAGGTATTAACAACATACCCATGCAAATTTGGTGTATTTAAACAAAAATATAATTTGATTTTGACTATTACTTATTGTGATTTTTCGTTAGTTGTCTTAAATTGCGTTGAAGACAAATTTGTTTTAATCGAAATATTAGATGGACTAAATATTGGGGACCAAAACTGTACTTTTGTTGCACATTAAACGTTTGATTTTGGTGGGATAATTGATTGAGTTAATTCTCCTTTAGCATTTCTGGTTCAAAATAGTTCGTCTTTCTCTTTGGCTTTTTCTAAATAAACGGTGATTTGAAATGGAGCTTGTTACGTGAACATTTGTCCACTGGAGAGTCTGAAAGGAAATGCGCATGCTAAACAAATATTGAGATCAAGGCATCCAAGCTGAATTCTGGTCCGGATTAGGGCTGCAAACGAATCGAGCCGCTCGCGAGCGGCTCGAGTCAAGCTCGAGTCGAGCTCGAGCTCGAGCTTAGAATATTAAGCTCGTTAGCTCGCGAGCCGGCTCGCGAGCTTGGGTATATATATATATTTTTTATTTTTATTTTTATTTAATAATAAAATTACGTATATTATATATATATTTTTTATTTTTTATTTTCATAGTAAAATTACGTATATATCCTTAATATTTTATTATTTATTAAGAAAAAAATATTATTTTATTTATTTTTTAAAAAATAAAATAATTATTTTTTATTTTTTTTCGAGCTCGAGCTCGGCTCGACTTGATTCGAGTCGAGCTCGAGCTCGAAATTTGCCAGCTCGTCGAGCTTGATAAAATTTAGTCGAGGCTCGGCTCGATTAGCTCAAAACTCGACTCGGCTCGGCTCGTTTGCAGCCCTAGTCCGGATACAAAGCTTTCAAGGAAACCTTCACGTTAACCAATGAAATTAAAATTGAGTGCAGGTGCATGGTCTCTCTCAATCATAATAATTGCTTGACAACAGTCTGATTACAGTAATAAAAAATTTATTAGGTTGCAAACTGATAATATATTGAATAAAAAAGGTTTCAGTATTGACATATTGTCATTGTTGTAAGACCACTTTTCTTGGTTTAATCTATCAATGATCTTGTCTGCATAATCTTTTGAAATAATCTACAATTCTGCTTCAAGCCGGCTGCTGCTGCGCTTACCTCAATGATCTTGTCTCCATAATTTTTTAAAATAATCTACAATTCTGCTTCGGACCAGCTGCTGCTGCACTTGCACTTGCGAAGATGTCAGAGTCATTAGCTGTCCTGCAAATATAGATGTCACCTAATCACTGTGTATATATGCCAAAAATCTTGCCATCTAGATAGCTTTTTTTTTTTTTTGTTGATATACGATATAATCTCATACAATAAAGAGAAAAAAAAAATGTTCCATGCCCCCCGTCCCTCCCAATATCAAACGTGTTATCTTGTGTTATTTTTCTCTTTATCTATTACTATTACTATTACTATTACTATATTAAAAGTATGACGAGATTTGGCATTATAAGTTGCAAGCACTTTTTTATTCCAATTTATGTTGTTTCCATATTACCCCAAGTTATTGTATTTTAATTGTCGTAATAATTAAAATATGAAACATTCCAAATGAATATATCTCAATAATAATGGTAATTAAAATGAAAAGCTCCCTATTAAAATTATTTAGCGACCCTTACATTTCATCTCCAATTTTTATGTGCATCGCAGTTTCTTATTCGAAACAATTTCTTAATCAAAATAGTTTGACCAATTTCATTAACCACAATTTTAAGATTGTAAAAAAAATATTAGTATAAAAAAATAGATGCTCGTAGAACAAAAGGGAATAAGAAAAGAGTCCATATTCATTTGGAGAATCTTGATATGAATATCATGAGACAGGTACATAATTATGTGCCTTCTATCGGTACAAAGAAATACTAAAAGAAAAGCAAAAATAAAAGAATCCAACTATTTCTATCAATTGAAACTAAATAGCCATTTTAAGATAATTAAGCTTTATAAATCATTATATTCTTATCAACCACAATAACACTTAGAAAAAAACGTCAATAATCCAAATTCAACAATGCGCCTCATATTATTCAATTCAAATTCACAAAATTTTTTTGTGAAAAGTTCAACTGGAAAGATATAAAGTAAAATGTTCATGCGAAGTTGGACATGAGCACGATTCATATATTTTATTATTAAATAATTAATTCATTCTAACTATACAATTGCATTTCATTTGTCTTAGCAAGGGAAAATAATATTTAAAATGTTGATACAATTTTTTTTATTTCTTAAAATTTGTTGATTTCATCATAAACTTAACTTTGGGGTTTATTTTTAAGTAAGAAAAGGCACGTCTAGATGCTGGTTCGTAAACGAGCTTTCCAAAAGGGTAAAGAAAGGGGTGAGTGTGGTGAAAATAATTAGAATGACAAAATCTAACTAATCAATTTTATTTATTCTAATACCCCTTTAGAAATTGATTTTACGATTTAAGTCTTTATTTTACTAATAATTATGAATTCTATTTACTAGGCTCTCACTTGACATGTATGCATATATTTCCTGTTTAGCAATATTTTTTGTACAATATGTAAAAAATAATAATATTATGATTTTATGGTAAAAATATTGTGAGTATACAACAACTTTGGTGAAAAATAACCGAATTAGGAATTATTTATCAAAGCTAAATCCATAATTTACCAAAAAGATCGACATAAATTAAAAAAAGAAAACTCAAAATAAATTCAAAAATAATTTATCAAAGAGTTCATAATTAGATGGTCTTTGGAATAATAATTGGTTAATGAAAATATGACATGTTTTATTATCAGGAAAACAATCAAATTTCACAAAAAAAATATAAGACATGTTATATTTGAGTTAATATAATCACGTGCAAATTACGCGAACTATTGCTAGTTTATTAAATGGATTGTTGATTGAATTCTTGTTATTAATCTCAAAATTAAATTAAAGTCCTACTTCATTGACATAAGCAATTATAATAACGTGCAAGACTAATCAAAATGATTTGGCAGTATGATGCGATTAACCCGGTTTCGAAATTAGTGCCGCTAGATGTATTAAAAGATTGTTAAGAGCGTAATTAATGCTGTATTATTCAAACATTTGGACTAATGACTAAGGGAAGTGCAATGGAGTCGTTTTCTATAATTTTTTTTTAAAATAATCCAAGAAATGTCCATTGACTATTTGTCCTTTCTTTTCTATATACTAGCAATCTATCACCAGAGCAAGAGAAGAGCACTCAATTGTGAGGTTTTGCAGTTCTTATCTCCTTTCACATTTGAGAGTTGTCTCATCTCTAAATTGAGATCTCTGCTGGTTCTCTTATTAATCTTTGATTAGATGGCCTCCAGTACTATAGTATTACTTGCATTTCTTTCGATTTGGATTGGATGCTTTCCGTCCAATTTTTAATTTAGTTGAAACCACAGAAAGTTATAACGTAGATTTTTAAATCAGAAAAAATTAAATTAAACATTTAGCAAACCCAAGAAGTTTTGATATCTTATCCTTTTAATTTTGATTGAGACATGTGATTCCTCTGTTTTCCAGTGCCCGAGGCATGAGCTGACAAAACGTTTTTGCGATTGACTAAATTGTAAACAGCCCCAAACGTTTCAAGATTTTAATGATTAAAGGGAGCCTTTTTTGATTGGTGAGACAGCCGCAGGAATGCTGAATCGTGTATTTTCAAAATATGATTACAAGTAACCCATAATAATATTATCAATACATAATATTCCATTCAACAACATTACAATTAACAACCACCAAAATTATCAGAATAAATTCTAATAATTAATTCCAAGGTAATCTAATCTAATCTTAAATAGGGGTACCCAACTTCCTACTAGTTATCATAAAAGGGTCATAAACTGAAATTATAAAAATGAAAACTTATAGTTAACGTAGGTATTGACAAACTCCATCTAAAAACATAGGAGTGAAATTGGAGATTGTGGTGCTTACCAATTTTACTTAAAGCCATTGTAGACAGCTCTCAATGTGAAAAGCTGTTGTTTGATGGCAAGGCAATAAACATGGAAATCAATAGAGTCCAAAGCATTAAAACTTTCTATTTGTTATAAAACACCGTACCATAGCTTCTATTTGTACCATTCAAGCAGTTGGACTAGTGGACAACGCATGTGCAGTGGGGCCTTTTTTTTCTTTCAAACATCCAAGAAGTATCCAATGACTATTTGTTATTTACTTTCTGGACACTAGCAATCAACGTACAGAAAAGACGAGAGCACTTGTTTTTGAGGTTTTGCAGATCTTTCTCGTCTCCTTTCATATTTGAGAACTGTTTCATCTCTTAAATTGAGATCGATACATTCCGGTTCCCTTGTTGATCTTCCTTTTATTAGATGGCCTCCACTAGTATCACTCGTATTCCTTCCATCTTGGATGATCTGCAAGCACTGGAGAACGATTGTCCAGAATCTCCAAATTGGCCGCAGAAGCACCTGAGACGCAAGCTAAGACATCTGAGAACATTTCTTCTGTGTGCGAGAAAATACAGCAACGATGATGTGCAATTACCATTTGACAACAAAAAGAACCAGGCAGATAATCATCATGCAAGCCTAGAAGCTCTGGCAGTTCAGATTGGCGAAGCCATTCCCAAGTGGGCAAAGGAGATCCAATCTTCTTATCAGCCTTGGGATGCGGTCCATCATTTAGACATAGACATGGAATCCTTCGAACAAGACATTTGCAAATGGTACGTCGTTTTCTTGGGTTCCTCGTCACGGCAGTCCAGTAATTCGCTCGTTCGAAAAGATGACCTCATGGAATTCATGGATCCTCTTCTGGAGAATCTAGTGAATTATTGGTCATGGAGTCGGCCGGCACATGAAGTTGGGCTAATTAAAGCCCTTGAAGAGAAGCTGGCGTTCATGCAAAACTTAATCCGTTTTGTCAAACTGTATGGTGTTGAAAACACAGAATTGGGACCTTTGTTGGTTCACACTGAAGCTGTGGCTATCAATGCAGCACGCCTCTCTTATAAGTGCCAGTTTAAGAAGGGTTTGCCCGAGGATGTCGTTGAAAGCATTTCGGAACTGCCGCAGAAGATTATTCCTGTTGAACCGCAAGTCCTTGAGACTTGTATCCAGGCCCTGGCTGCTTCAAAGTTATCAAGACAATCACATGGAGACACAGATGAGCATCTGTTGAGAGACTTCTTCCATTCCCTCCTGTGTAATCTTTGGGAGAAACTAAAGCATGGTACTTGTCCTGTGATTTTGCGTCAACTGCAAATGTTTTACGAGGGGTTAAATTCCTTGAGAACCATTTTGAAGGAGAAGCCAAAGGAGTTCGATGAGAAAGTAAGAGATCCTACTCGAGTCGTGAAATGTTATGGAGGAGATTTTATTTCCCCACTCTCTCTGAATGCAATCAAAGACGCTATACAAGCCAAGGATATGGATATCGTGTGTTCTGAGTTATTGGAAATAATTAAGCTCATCGATGCAGTAATCACAGAGAAGTGTCCAGAATCATCATCATTCAATTTTCCTAAGACCAATGGACTGGGCTTTGTTGATTCCCTTCTCGAAAAGATGATGGATGTGACAAGTTCTGAGGCTGACTCGATTGCTTTGATCGATCATCCAATTCAAAAAG
>NW_020862680.1:0-44633 GCF_003713205.1 Coffea eugenioides | reverse complement strand
TATTTTAGGTACATGTTTTTTTTGTAAGTACAGCTATCCAGCGGCTTTGGCTCTTTTCCAGTGGATTCTCTCTCCATTTATTGCAGTGCACATTTGGATGTATGACACTATGTCTTTATTTATTAACAAGGGTTATGTTAATCAAATTTAAAATGATCATATCCTTTTCTAATAAATGAAGACACATGTCATGCATCTAGATGTACATTATAGGAAATGGAAAAAGAATCCATTGAAGAGGAGCTAAATCTTCCAACTGACAGCTTGGCTCCTATCTAGTAGATTCTCTCTCAATTTTTCACAATGCACATCTAGATGTGTGACACGTGTCTTTATTTATTAACAAAGGTTAGGTTTAGTCAAATTTAAAAGGATTATATCATTTCATTTATTAACAAGGATTAGAATTAGTCAAATTTAAAAGAAAAATCTTCTTTCCTAATAAATGAAGATTAGAATTAGAAGATTTTTCTTTTAAATTTGACTAATTCTAATCCTTGTTAATAAATGAAATGATATGATCCTTTTAAATTTAACTAATCCTAACCTTTGTTAATAAATAAAGACACGTGTTATGCACCTAGATGTGCATTGTAAGAAATGGATAGAGAATCCATTGGAGGGGAGTCAAAATCCTCCAACTGAAAACTTGGCTCTTTTCTCGTGGATTCTTTCTCCATTTTCCACAATGCATATTTGGATGCATAACATGTGTCTTTGTTTATTAATAAAGGATTATAATTAGTCAAATTTAAAATAATCATGTCTCTTATTAGCAATTGAAAACATCAATCATGTATCTAAATGTGCATTACAAAAATGGCAAGAGAATTTAATGGAGCCAAATCCCCCAATCGACGCTAAAATTTAAAGGCTACAAGGGGTTAAATGTTAGATTGTCTAACTTACAAGAATTAAATTGGCATTTTTTATTTATATATGAACACTTTGCTATTCAAAGGCTAGAATCCAATTGTTTCCATAACTTGGAGAAATTTCATTTGAGAAAAATATATTATAAATAGAATGTAATTTGGCTAGTAGTTATTCCATTATTTTCGATTGTGGGTTTTGGATGTCATGACTCATAAATAACAAAAGGTAAGTGTACTTTGGGTTAAAAGACCATTTGACTTGATTTTTTTGAAAATTTTATAGAAAAATATTTGGTAATAATTTGATACATATAAAATAAAATGTGATTGAGAAATGTATTCTGATATATGTAAAGTAAAAAGTGATTGAAAAATGTTTCATAGAAAACAAATTTTTCTTTGAAAACTATAATGCAAATAGGTAATAATTTGTATATTTTAAAAAAAGGGTAATAATTGGTAATACGAATTATTGGAAAAAAATACATGACTAAAATTGAAGAAACCTCAATGAAAAATATTTGGACAAATCACTAGCGGGGTAAATGTAATTAACTGTAGTCGTAATTTACCCAGATCTTCTATTCTTGTCATTCTTACAATTGGCTGCATTGCTGTTTTCTACCTTGCATCTTCTTTCTTTTCCACAAAAGGATTCTTTTATTCCATCACAGGAACAAGTATGCAGAGCAAAATGCTAAGAATCATAGAGATTCTGAGAAGTACGTGTATTGGGGCAACAGAATTGACTGTCCTGGGAAGCACTGCAAGTCTTGCGAAGGCCTTGCCCACCAGCAATCCAGCCTCAGGCGTGCTCTTGAGGAAGCAATAATGTATCTTC
Organism: Coffea eugenioides; assembly: GCF_003713205.1. NCBI lineage: Eukaryota > Viridiplantae > Streptophyta > Magnoliopsida > Gentianales > Rubiaceae > Coffea > Coffea eugenioides. The sequence continues at coordinate 42,917 of NW_020862680.1, read as the reverse complement.
AGAGGTAAATACCTTTTTTTGGGGGTAAAAATACAAAAAGAGAAAACAAAATAATCTTGATTATATGAATGGTTGGACTAGTGGGTTTTTGTTCTTTTGCTACTTTACTATGTTAATTCTCGTTTTGGAGGGGTTTTGGCTGTAAAATATGGAGCTTTTTTGTGCATGATATATCAAAGTACAATCTTGTCAGCACAGTGTACAAGAGAGATGCTATAATGGTAATAGAGGAAGAGTTTTGGTCGTATAGCATGTATATTACTGGATTTGCTGATGATTTTGATTGGATGTGTTAAAAATTTGAGAGGGGAGAGGAGAGTTGGCTGATCCGTTACGATAAGGAGAATGAGAGGAATATTCTTGATTATTCATGGCTTTGAAATTTTTGCGTTTTTATCTCTTCTGGTTCATTATCCAATTGGAAGGATGAAGGTTCATGATAGAAGGTATTGGTAAAGTACAACATTGGCAAAAGTACAAGTGAATTTCGATATGTTATCGATTAAAGAATTCTGCTTATACATTATGTCTATTATGGGTCTATTGGTGATTTTGATTGGATATAGAATGGATCTAATTTTGAAGAAGAGAGAGATCTGCATCTTTTTGCAGTGTTATGTACAACTGATTCTTTATCTATGATGTAGTTTGTCTTAAAATGGTCCCTTTTTTCTAGGTAAGTGAAATGCATATAATATCGATATAGAAGAATGTTCATCTCCCTTTGATTTTCCCGTTTCTTTGTCCCCTTCTGTTACTCAGTTTGGTTCAGAAAGTTGTAAATTTTACTGATCAGGAAAGATATGGTTATATACAACATTGGCAACACAAAGTACAAGTGTACTACCATAATAGTATTGTAAGAAAATTTGCTTACACAGAAGGCATACAATGTGTTCCGTTTGTGACTCTGATTGGTTGTAAGATGGGTTTGGTATTGACAAAGTGGAAAGCTGCATCATTTTTTGGTATTAACTAGAAGTGAATTGTTAAATCTGGTTTAGTTTACCTTGAGATAGATTGATTTTCTCTTGGTAAGTACTGTTGTTATTACTGATATAAAAGAAATGTCCATCCTCCATTTTATTCTCCTTTCCCCCTTTTTCTAAGCGAATTTGATTGAGAAAGTTATAGATTTTATCATTTGGAAAGAGGGTGATGTCTGAAAATTGCAATGGAGATTTAAGTGCCTTCAATTGAATTCTGTGCCTAGGGGAGTAGAAGAATATTGCTTTCACCTGAGTATGTATTATTGGATTTGAATTTACTATTAGTCCCATAATCCTCTAGGGATTTGTTGGGAAAGACGGGAACTTGTAATTGAAGAGGAGACTTTTAGAGTACTAATTATGGGTGACACAAGTTCACACTGCATTCCTTGAATGTTGTTTTATGATTTAAAATACTATTTGAGGTTTTGCAAGATTATGAGGTTAGCTGATGAAATTTAGCATACAGAGATAAACCAGAACATGGTGAGCTGTGGTAGCATGCAACTTTAGTTACATATTAATGAAAATTTTAGTTGGACTTGATCTACAATTATGATAGAACATACCTGCATGTTCTGCATTTTGACTTCCGAGATTTTAGCTTACCCTGGAAAAATTTAGCATTTTAAGACTTTCCATTCTTCTTAGTGTTTTGCACTTGGAGGACCTGTTTCCACATTCAGTTGGAAGTCTGTCTTTATGGATGTAATCTTTAAAAGACTTGCAGCAGCTAGCTTTATGCTTTGGTGCTACTGGATTTCAGGCTTCGTGGACCTTCCACTTCATGGCCTCTTTGACTCTATTTGCTCGCTCAAGCACAAGAAAACCATTTGTTTTGACAATTGGTGGTCTTAGCATTCCAAGTTTTTGTTCCTTTCTTAGACCAAAATTTTGCAAAGAAAAAAAAGCCTACTCATTCCTGTGTTTTGCCCCTTTTATATGTTTAAGAACCTTTGTAATTCCTCAAGAATGTGCATCAATCCAATACACAACAAGAAAGGGATTCTTCACCAGTCAATTGATGCCAGTTCAGAACAAAGTTCAGTTATGGTGAAGACTAGCATTTAGCATCACTGCAAACTCTGGCCTCTTGCACTCAAAGGAAAAAAAGAAAATATAAGAAAAAAAGGTAAGACAGAAGTTGTTCCAGGTGCTACTTGTTTGAACCAAAAGATGCAAGATGTCGAGTTTTCCAGTATCACTAATTGCTTACATATGCTTTTAAAACAAAAATGAAACAACAAAGAGTAAAACAAATTGATGCAGCTGAAAATTTTTGTGAGTTTTGTTTATTTTATTCCATTTGTATTTTCCTTAAGTGCCTGATAACATACGTCGGTAAATAGTGGCCATTTAATGATTAATCTACATTTTTTAATTTTATTTGTTAGGTGGGCAGCTAGCTCTTGCTCAATGTATTCCTTGTATTATCTTGATCTCATATCAGAAATGGCTAATAACAGTGAAATCGGGTGCTATTGACAAGCAAGAAATTGGAATCCTGAGGGACTGCCAATGTGGCCGGGAGGACCTCAGATCAAAAAGTTTGTATTCGAATATTTTACTCGTAAATTGAACAGCAATGTCTCTGTCATGGTAATTTTACTTCTATACTGCCTTTTGCTTTGCTTTGTTCTAAACATTCTCCATCCTTCTTGCATTCAATTATTTGTTTAAGAATGATCAATCTTTAGGATTTTGTTACATACTGTTGAAGGCTCTTTTAATATTGTTTTTGGGTTAAGTTTTTAGCCCTTTAACTTGTTGAATGGTGTTTGGTTTGGTCATTCCCTTTCTCCCTCTAAGTTTAGGTTCACTGAGGATTACAATTTCATTGCAAAAATTTCTTTGTGAAGCTCAATGGACTTAGTTTTTTGAATCTTGATAAATTTCTTGCAGGTATTAATCATGGTAATCATTCAAGTTCATGAAGTGCAAGAATCAGAATAACCGTAGTGCTATTCTCATCATATTATTTTCTTCCTTTAGTGGCTGGCATGAAGTCGAAGATTGGAGCAGAAAAGGTTGGTTCATGGTGCTATATGCAGTATTTTGTTCCATTTTCTGTTTCCTATCATTATTATCAGTGACTGTTGAAACACGAATTATTGTGCTGTGGGACTTTCCCTTGTCCTAGAAATTTAACTTGTTTGCAGATAACACTCTTCTTATTAGCATACCATCTTTTTTGGTTTATGCCCATGCAATTGGTAAAGTTTGCCTTGCTATTTTGTTTTTAACTTACCCACTTATCATGGTAATGTTTTCAAGTGTTTGACAAAGCAGGACCTTACCCACTCATGTTTATGATACTTAAGTTTAGCAACAGGCTAAAACACAATTAAGTGGAGGCTATATTCCGGAGTTTTAAGTTTTTCTTTTTTTCCTTCTTTTATTTGTAATATACTTTTCTAATCATTTGTTGAGTTGTTTTGGGGTCTTGTATCGTGGTCTCAAGTACACAGTGCGAGCTTTAGACCTTGGAATGACATGATTCTAAAGTTTGCACTATAGCTGCCTATGATGTAAAAATCGGACCACTTCTTGGCTCTAACCTGAGAGTCAGGTGGCTTGTAGATAAAGAAGAATAAACTTCTCTTTAAATGTGAGCTTTAGACTGAAGCAATTCAGGTTGCTTTGGAAAAATTCCCACCATCGGGTTAGTTAAATAATCAAGAAGTCTTTTTTGGTCTAATTCTAGCCTTCTTGGTGCTTTAATTGTTTATGACAAGTTTTATATCAACTAATACTCGTTCAGAGTCTACTAACTAATTGGAGTCTCTTAATTGTCTGAGAGCGCTGCCTTCATTCGTTCTTGTAAATTGTGTAAGTAAGCTTAATTACAAGCTTACATTTAGGCTGAAAACTAACTTCATTATTGTCTAAAAGTGGATGTAAAAAATGTCGATCAGTTGATTTTTTATTTTGAAGGTCTTCAAAGAGCCCATCAAGAAGTTAAGAGTTGTTCCAACTTTCAAACTCTGTATGTTAGCCATTCTTGATTTTTAAATTTGATGCATTATAATATGGTTTATTTGGATAGTGAATTATTTGCCAAAATTTATTTTCTTGCATCATCAACACATTTTTCAACCACCTTTTTATCTCACATAAATCACATCAAAAAAGTGCTACAGTAGTTTTTCAAAAAATTATCCCAAATAATCTACTATCCAAACACACTATTATATCCATTATGTACTCTAAGTTGATTTTGGTCATTTTTGTAAATGTACAATTACAATGTGGCAATTCATTTTTCCATGTTCTTGCTAATCTAATTTGGACATGATAGGAGCATTGCATATATTTCTGTTGATGATCTCTTGAAGGTGCTATATATGGTGTGAACTTTTTTGACACGGGGAATTATTGCCATGAGTTTTCCCCTTTCCTTCCTCTCCTATAGCTGAAGAGGAAAAGAACAGACAGAAACAAAACTAAACAAAACAAATCAAAAAAAAAAAGAGGAAAGAAAAAAGGTTCTGTCAAATATGGGAACACAATGGTCTGCCATATATGTGACACTTAATAATGCCCTTGCATAAATGTGTTTTGCTCAATATTATGGGGAAGATAGTCGATAAGTTGTCCTTATGTTTGGTAGCCGAAATTTATATGCTCGTTACATTATTTGCACACTGCAAATGTATCGTTGCTTTCTTGAGTTGACTATCATAGTTTGGATTATTGAAAAGAGTAGAACCCGGGCTTGTAGTAAACTTGATGTTGAGAATACTGTGGATCTTGTTTGGAAAAACTGGTCATGATATCTTAATGATACGTAAAATTGCTATTCCCATTGGAAGATTTCTGGTTGGTGCTTCTACAAGAAGTTTGAAATATGTTCCCCTTTTGTAGTCATTTTGGTGATGGGACTTTAAGAAGACTGATTATTTCTACCATTCACCGCTCCCTGGCAGGGTAAACATTAATGTCGTAAAAGCTTGACTACTGCAATTAGTTGTAAGGTGCATTGTCACTTTTGGTAAACAAGTTGTGAACTTTTAATTTTTTTTAGAAAAAATAATATTTCCTTTTCCTGTCTGATAGTTGAAGCTTCTACATATGTAAATGAACACTAGTGTCAGGGTAAGCACAGGTTCTCTGTTAATGTTTGGCACCACTCGTAATAGGTGCGTCACGTGCTCTTTGCGTTGAAAGAAGTCCAGCATACATGTCAAGGGGCAAGTGAGAGTCCTTGATAAGTAATTTCTTTCTTTTATATGGCTTAATCATATAGATGAGGGTGATAATTCACCACATAGAGAGACTGTATTGTGCTTGTGAGTTACACTTGAAATTTGTACAAGAAGGCTTGCCATTTCACTGCTGCTGCATGCTTTATTAGTGGGCTTCTTTGGTTGGTTGGTTGATTATAATTTTGGTGCACAGTGTAGGGCTTGAATATTTGATAGGAGATTTGAGAATGAACCTTGGTGTTCAAATATGACAGTGAGTTTCTTTTTTGTTTCAGAGCCATTCTTTTCTGCTAGCTGTTTGTGTATCCCCCAAACCATTTTTGTCAGAGGTACTGATCATTGGTTGGTGTTGCATTTACAGTTGGAGAGTCAAGAGTGTGTACCAAAAAAAGTTTTGGGTGTACCTTTGTGTTCTACATGTATTTAGAGAAGTTTCATACGCATGTTTGGTTCATCTGTCACTTTGCCTAATTGTGGTCTCATGTCATCCATATGTGGGCACTTGTTTGAATACCTTCTTTATGGGAGTCAAAAGCTCTAATATGACATCATTGATGCTTTCGAATGGCTAGTGTTCTATTGCAGTCAGCTATAACATTGCTTTGTTTTAAAACTTTCTGTTTTTAAGTGATTGACATTTAATATGATTGGTGAGGTTTCCCTTCGTGGTGATTGTGATGCTATCCATGTCAGATGAGGTGATAAATTGAAAACTCACAAGGATAGGTTCGGCGTTGATCGGTCTTGATATCCTTATCTTGATAGGGATACCCGTCCAGAATTTATTTCCTGCAGAATTGTAAAATGGGTCCCACAGAACAAACCTTTTTTATTGCTTCAAATGAGAGGACCCCAGGTTTCTTTGACCATCTTTGCCCATCCCAGATATATTACCTTCCACTCTGATCCTTCTGAACTTTATATGATTGTCATCTTGGGAGTAACAGTAGATCAAAATTTTGTATATCCTTTGCAAACCCCCTTGAAAAAAAGAAAAGAAAAAGAAAAAGGCCTTTTACCTGTCAAATATTTAGATAAATTTTTTTGCCTTGGTAGTTGTATGAGTTCTAATACCGTTCCTTGTGTCAATTTTCTTTCTGCCAGGAGTCACTTTTTAGGTGGAAAATTTTTCCTCTTGAATTGTAGCTTGGTTGTGCTAAGCTACTCATGAAAAGTATCATTACCCTTTTGTGTCTTTTCTCATGGTTATCTAATGTACAAATACTCCTTTGACTGTATTGTAAGTGATTTAGTAATGTTAATCTTTCCTGTTTGGTTTAACATTTCCTGATCAGGACATCATATGGGTTACATTTCTTCTTTGTATTTGTTTGTGTGGTTTACAATTAGTGGAGTGCGTTTGATCTTGGAGTTCTTCTCAAGCAAATTTAAGGTTTGTGCTAAATCAGCCATATTTGATTTTTTTTATGTGAATATGACTGTGCGACTACACTGTAAATAAATACATATGGTAAGATTAATTTCCCATCCTTGTTTTCCTATTTTTTCTCTAAACCATCTATCTGATATATTCCAAGCTCCAAGTTTGTCACGAAGAGATGTGGCAATCCTCGCTATGTTGTCTAGCAATAGTGTTTGATTTTTATTGTCTTCATGACTTCTGTATTTTTGTTGCATAGATTGAACAAGAAGAGAGTTCAACATGGATTTATAGCACTGTGTACAACTTGGCATACTCATCAAACTGCAGCAGCATCTTGAATCCAGTAATTGAAAACAAATATCAACTCTTTATGGTAGAGAGACTAATCATGATGGGAGCCAAGACTTCGGAAGATTCATGAGAATAGAATCTGATTGATTAATAGAAGATCAAAAGTTCCATTCACCTCAAAAAAATGAAAAAAAACGTAAAGACAAAATTAGAAGAAACGTAAAACATAAAGTTTGTAAGCATATATAATCCAAATGGTATTTACCTCAACATCCAAATGGAAAATTCCATGAGAATTCATATAATTTTGTAATCAATGAGATTCCACAGTTATGTAATACCGTTCATTGATTCATTCATATAAATCCAAAGCATGCATACTGCAGCTTGTAATTATAAAGAAAGGGAAAAGATAAAGTTTGTAACCATATAGAAAGGCACGTACCTTAATATGCAGATAATCATGTCATTTTCAAAATAACCAAGAAAACTTCTCTTGAAAAGGACAAATCTCTCGATCCTGTAAAATATAATATGCTCAGCAATAATTATTTCAAATATACATTCTGAACTCTTAGGGAAATAAATCTAGTGAAGTGAGACAAAGTTAAAAAGGTTGGTTGAAAATAGAGTTAGGAAATTTGTACCTTTAAATCCACGGGAGCTTCAAAATTCTCTATATCACTTGGCACTGTTTGGATTTTCTTAAGCAACGGTGCATCCAAATTTCCAGAACAGAATTTCTTCAACTTTGGGCAACTCACTATGATCAATGTCGTGAGTAGGGGAAATTTAAACTCATAATCCTCCCGGTGACTACCACCAAAACTTTGAAGATTCTCAAGCGCTTTCAACTGCAGAGAGGTTAATCTAGGAAACACGAACTCCTTGCTAGTTCTTCCCAGTGAAATTTCTCTACGTTTTCCAACGTCATGATGCTGAGCATTATCTTCTTGGCTGACCTCTTCATCTTCCTCACCTATAACTTCATGCATTTCCGAGCACTTATGAACTGTCAATACCTCAAGACTTATGAGCATGTCAGCCACACTAGGAGGATGAAACAAACAGTTTAAAGGGCACTTGTACACATATAGACTTCTCAAGTTTTGGAATACTCGAACCCCTTCAGGAAAATTCCTCCAAATGTGGATTAATCTTGAACAGTCAGTCAAGTCCAGTGACTCAAGTTTGGGAAGAATTTCAAATGCCTTTTCTGATGGAGTATTATGAACTTTTAGACCCTCAAAGTCGACAAGGGATTCTATCCCTTGACAATCCCACGTCCAAAGTGCTTGCAAGTTTTGTAATAATGTGACCGTATCACCTTTGGCAATGCATCGGATAGAGCGACATTCCCAAAGCTGCACGTGTTTTAAGTTGTCGAGGGACCCGCTAGGCATTTTCCCTCCTATTAGTTGTTCGGGACCATCACCAGATCCGAGAATCTCTAGTAGTTCCAGGCGGGGGAGTGAAACCTGAAAATTTTGGCAAACTTAGCCCCATAATGCAAAATGCAACATGCAGTTACAGTAGTGTTCGGATCCATCCAGCTGCTAGCAATCTATTTGTTACGCTTGATGACGTGATAGACACACCACCACGTCACTGGAGCACCAAAATTATTGTTGTCAATATTTTTATTACCCTATTTTTATTCATCATCACTGGACTTTTAATTACTAGTACTACACCAAACAACCCTATTTCTTTTATTCTTTTAATTACTGTTTTTTAACCTTTTTTTGTTTTTTGTTTGGGGGCTTCGTTGGCTGAAGAGTATCCGAGTTAGTTTACCACATCTAACCTTAAATCGTCACAAGCTGTCTTTATTACAATTAAATAATCACTAATAACTACCAAGAATAATTGTACAACTCCAGGTAGAATTTGCTCGAGTAGCAAACAATAGGGAGTGGTACTAGTTAGTTACATACAGCCTTCAAATTCACTTCCACCACAATTTAATAGTCAGTACATACATTTGTATGTGAAATGACTGACATTAATTAATATGAGTCGTACAAACAGGTCAATTTGGAACATTACTTTTACCTTTACAGCAGTCAACATTAGAAATTTCGCATCACATTAACTGATGAAACATTAATTTTGAAAATATAATTAACATATTGAGAAAGAAAGTGCTTGAGTGTGTTTTCGGTGTTCACCTGAATTCAACTATATTAAGTATATCATATAATTACCCAAACTAAAAGAGAGAGAGAGAGAAGACAGACCTGGTCAAAGAAAGCCACAGCTTTATCATCTTCAGAGCCAAAACCAATAAAGTTTGTCACGCGTAACTGTAACGCTTTGAGTTGGGATAGCTCAAGCACCTCCTCTGTCAGACTTTCCTCCCTCAGAACAATTCTCTCCAAATTTTTACAATAAGTTACGTCTATCCTTTGGAGTTTCACCAGACATTTCAGTGCTGATTCTGAGAAGAGAGTCGTAATTTGAGCACAATCCTCTACCTTAATAGATATGAGGTTGCAAAGCGATGGAGGTTTGACTGGTCCCTTCCACAAGCACTGTAAAGCACTTATTCTAAAAAATCTCACCTCTTGAAGTTGACTGAAGCACCCAGGTGGAAGAAATCCCTTACATATTTCTTTCAACTCCAACCCTACTAACTCCATGTACACCAAATTTTCAAAAACATGTCGGGCAACAAGGTTGGCGGTAGAATCAATAAGGCATTCATATTGTCCACCGTCTAGACAAAGCTTTTTCAAATTGACAAGTCCATTTTTATCCACGTCAGGCACAAGATTCCTCAAGCATGCTGACTGATCAGAAAGATCCAAAGTGAGATTCTCAGTTATCTTGACAATGCTAGTAACTTTAGGATCAAACATTTTGTTTCAACCCTTCATCACCATGATCTGACAGATAAAGCTCGAAGCTTTTCCGAAATTGATAGGTTTTGCTGTGAAATGCCAGTGCTCTTTCAGAATCATATACTGCAATGTCAAATCTTAACAACCTCTGAGTATCAAATTCTTGCCAAGATAGAAGTAGGAGGCTAAGGTCATACAAAGCAATCTGGAGACATGCAAGATTAGAGATTGATGAGATCTCTTCAAGGCATCTTTTTTCCTCTTCTTTATCTCTCCCTAGCCGCAAATGATCACCAGATCCCAAATACAATTCTTCTAGTTTCTTCAGGCTTGACAAGATACCACTAGGCAAGGGATGGAGGCTACTTTTGACCCTCAAATCCAACAACTTTAAATTACTCAACTGACCGATTTCAGCTGGAAACTGATCATCCAGAATTTTGGATTCAAAGAGGCTCAAAGTTTCCAGCTGCGTCATGTGTCCAAGCATTGACGACAATCCAGTGCCCAATACACAATCATCCAGGCATAGTGTCCGAAGGCTCCTTAGCATTTGGCCAGGCCATGATAGTGGAAATTCAATTTGCGAGTGGTTTAGTTCCATGACCCTGAGAGCTTCCATTCCTACAAAAGAGTCTTCTGATAGATTGAGTTCTCCTGGTTGGAATACCAAGCGCAACAGCCTAAGCCTTGGATATTCCTTGCAAAATGGAAGTAGATCATGATTGGAATCTTGCGATATTAGTGAAATTGCTGTGTAAGAATTCTTTTCTCCCACTCTAGAATTGCTCACTAAGAACTCATGCTCGTCTTTTGATGCAATTGACAAGCACACATCTCGCACGACATCGTGCAGTTTTGCAGAGTCTTTTTTTTTAGCATCATTTAGCAACAAATAGGAGCTTTTTAGGTGACCAATAAGCGTGTCTACCTTGTCTCTTACATCTACTAACCTCCGTCTATTTGGGAACAATTCTAGCCCTTTACCATACCTAACCAAACATTCGATTGGAATACTATAATCCTCTGGAAACAAACTGCAAAGCAAAAGTAGTGACTTAGCTTCAGCGCTTTTTAAATAGTCATAGCTAAACTTAATTCTTGAAAACACTAAATCTTCATCTCCTTCTAGTTCTTTAATTGTGTACTCTTTTAATTGCCGAAGGGCACGATCCCAGGATTCTAGAGTATGATTGCCCTTTAATGCCCGGGCAACAACAACAATTGCAAGAGGTAGACCTTTGCATTCCTCTGCAACTTGCTTTGCAACACCACTCAAAGCAGAATCATCAGAAATTTCTGCAACCTCTTTAAAAAGATGCCATGCTTCTTCTTTACGCAAGGCATGCATCTCAAAAATTTCAGCTCCCATGTCCCGACAAGCATCTGAGGATCGAGATGTCAGTATAACTTTTAAGCTCTTGCATTCACCTTTGACGGGAATTCCTAGACTCTCAAAATCAACTACTTTCCAAATGTCATCCAATATAACAAGAATTCTCTTGTCACGGCCAGTTAGTCTCGTACACAATCTTTCAGCTCTGGCACGATCAGTTTGCTCTATTATCTTCAGCCCTAACTGCTCAGCAAGTTGATCTTGGACATTTCTCATGTCTGGACTTTGAGACACGATTGCCATGGCGACTTCATCAAACAATTTCTCGAACTTAACCTGGTCAGCAATTTGTTTGACTAGAGTAGTCTTGCCTATGCCGCCCATACCACAAATCGCCATTAGGCTAGTTTTCTCCTGCTTTAAAGCTTCCATCAGTTCCTTCTTTGTTGACATCCTAGAAACTAGGCCTTCCTCTAAGGATGGGGTTGATTCACTAAAACGCATTTTGCCTAATGGAGCAATGCTTCCAACTTTATCAAATTGCCCCTCTCCTAAGAGTTTTTCAACAACACTCGTTCTTTTCACCGCACGTCGGCCTAGCAAATAGCATGACTTCAAATTCGGAAGCCTGACAATATTCAAGCAATTCACCTTAGCAGTCTCCATACCCTCAGAAATAGTACGTGCATCTTTCTTTACATCCTCAACTCGTTTCAGCCAATCAACAACAGTTGGTATAATTTCTTCAGCATTGTCTTTTGCTCGATCTACCTTTTGTTGCACCTCAGTTTCCTTTAGCTCAAGTTTTTTGATGTCATCACTCAGAGTTTGAACGTTGCTTTTGTAGAAAATTAAGTACTGAAATTGACGCAAAATTGGATCGACACACTTCTCTGCAATTTTTCCCACAATTGAAAGTGCAATATCTTGGATGGCCATTATTGCAAAATTCTGTTCAAATTTGTATTGTTGTGTTGTTTGAAAGATACAGAGAAAGGAATCCAATAAATTGCGTGAAAAATATGAAAAAGATTCATGGATACATAAATAAGGTAATAATAATTTCGTAACAGTAGAGGTACAAAGAAGGAAAAAAATGGTAGGCATTGAAGTGAATTTAATGAATTGTTTACATAACTTATAAACTGTTCTCACCAACAAATATATTCGCATATATTGGTTTAGATTTTTTTTTTTAGAACTATTTTGGAAAATACAAGAGGTACAGTTTGGTGCAGAAATATATTACATTTTCACTTGTTTGACAAAAAATATAAGTTTTTAAGTTTTCATATGTCCAACAATTGATGAAATATCGTCAATATACAATCTTGGGGACAAAACATTCCGCTTTAACCAAGTATGCTAGTCTCTATAAAGTATGTCTATACATTGCTTTAGCAGGATTATTAAACTCAAATAGACGAAAAGTCTCAAAACCTTTGTATATTTTCTCTACATGTTTAAATTTGAAATAACTTGCAATCATTTCAAGTCCGATGAGTAATCATTATTAATTCATGATAATTTTGATGTTAATAAAAATTATGCTGAACATGAAACAATTCAGAAATTTTGGAATCTGAAGATAAGAAAATCCTTGACTTGACATAAGGCAATGACCGAAAACGTCAAATCGGAAAACTACTACTAGTAGAACCATTACAACTGTAGAATTTAGAAATCCCAAAGGGAGATTAGACATGGAAGTCTAATTGACTTCTTTGTTTGAAGGGAAAAAAAAAATGAACAATGACTTCTTTTAATCAAAATTTAATCAAATTAAAACGTGTACATTGTAAAAACCACCAATCAATTGAAGCGGCGTTTCGTAAAACAATGAATAAGTTCTTCATCAATGTATATCACAAATCTAAAGACTACTCACGAAACTTTGCTTTTATTTGTATTAGTGAGAAAAGCACATCCTATGGGTGTACAAATTACGAAAAAAATTAGTCGTTTTTGTTAAAACCAATAGAAGTTATTTGAATTTTTTGTTGACAAATAAAAAAAAGAAGTTATGATTTTTCATAGGGAAACAAACCAAAAAAAATAGAAGTTACTGGAAGTGGAAGTTATTAAAACTTACTAAACTTAAAGTAGTTATCTTTAGTAAATCTTTACTTTTGTAAGGGTAAAATTGAAAATGTAAAAGATGATATGAAATTTTAATACGAAATCCCCTCCTTATGCTTTATATATAGAAAATTTGAAGATAGCACAAATGTTAATCACACTAAAGTTGATTGAAAGTGAGTATAGTTAAGTGTGTCTATTAGATCAGATGAAGAAAGTGTAAGTGAGAGATCTCAACTTCGAATGCTCCCACTTACACTAAACAAAATTTTTTTTTAAAAAGGTATGTGTATTAGATAAAAACCTATTCAGGGTCCTAATCATTTGAACAAGTCAAACCAGATTCAATTGTCATGCAAGTATAGCACTAATTCGTCAATATCAATAAAAAAGTATACATAATACATATTGAAAATTAAAATCACCATCCATCTTCCCAAAAGAAAAATAAAAGTAAAGATATACGAGATTAAGCTAAAAGAAACAGAACAATAGAGTTTGCAAGCCTATGACGTTTGTGTACCTTAACATCCAGACAACTCTATTTGCCTCTTCTTTTTGTACCAATCATAGAATTGAATGCCTCAAAGAGATTATCTCTGATTCCTGTGAAATACATACTCAAATATAATTAATATCTCAACTCTTGGGAAACTAAAATATTGTGAAGAGAGACACAAAATTAAAAGAATTAGGATATGTGTACCTTTAAATCCACAAGGATGGCTTCATTCTCTACTATGTCAACTTTCTTAAGATTTGGTGCATCCAACTTTCTGGAACACAATTGCTTCAACTTCTTGGAACACATTATTTTCGAATGAGTTAGATAGGAAAATTTGAATGCACAATTCTCGCGGTGACTATCACCAAATTTAGAAGATTTTGGAGGCATATGATCCTTGTACTTACGTAAAGTATTGTTATATATAGGCATAGGTATTTGGTACATTATAGTTTTTTTTTTAAATAATTATGAGATAATAGTGATTTTTGTAGTAAGTCCTTTTGTCTTTTTAAAAGCTTCAACCCCATGTAAACTCCAGAAATTGCAAGTGCAATTTCTCCAAATTTCCTTTCTTTATTCACCCTCAATTGTCCAAGTTTTTGTTCACAAACAAAACTTAAATCCTAAACTACGCAAAGCCAAAATCAGCTCCTCATATACCTAATAATTCCTTCCAATATATTATCAACATACAAAAATATGTCGTAGTCGATTGCATGCAAAAATTAAACGTGAAAAACAAAAGGCAAAATATGAAGCGCAGAATCAGCACAGTAGATAAAAAAACACTTTTTTAATGAAAAAACACAATAATCTTACTTGAAGATATTGTTCATGCAGTGACAAACCAAGCACAAGAAGCATACCAATTGAATAATAACAAAGTAGACATCACGAATCGAATGGAATGTAAAGACCAAAGTTTTGAAACTCCATCCTTTAATTGAACCGGCTATGTATTCGGGTCATGGTTTAACCCCGATTCACTGATTTTTTTAAAAATAAATTATATAAATATATGTGCACAGAATAAGATATCCAATAGACTAATTTAAGATTGTATCTGATAAAAATTTTAATATTTTTCAAAGAATTTGAACTTAAACATTCTTTGGGTATCCAACATTGTGAGTTTAAACTTTAACCATATCTTTTAGAATTAAAGATTGCAATTTTGTTTTAAAAATAAAATTTGAAGCCTGGTGGAAGTTGGGAAACTAGAAAATAGAGATAAAAACTTGATAAAAGACAAAACCGAGAAGAAAGTGAGTGGGTATGACAATGATTAGTCTTTATGGTTAAGGAGAACTTATTCTTTTTTATTTTTATTTTTTCAATTTCATAGCCAGAAACAAAAAAACCTGGTTCAATGGTTCATTCTAATATGAATGGTTCGCACAGTTCTTACCAGTTCTTAAATCCAATCAATTCAAAGTATGAACCAGATCAAAATCATGGCTGATTCACAGTCCGGCTGATTAAACCGACCAGTTCAACCCCAGTTCAAAACAATGGTAAAGCATAGATTTTTTGGACACTTAATATAGAAGTTACAATCAATAATGCAGAGAATGATGAAAAAGCAGACCAATGACATTGAAGGAGAGTCGAAGGAAGAAGAAGATACAAGGGACTGAAGTCAAGAATTCACTATAAAAAGGGACCACTATATTTGAGGATAAAATTCGTTTATAGGAATTTAGAAATTTAGTGGCCTTCTTAATTATTTACCAAATTTAAAAGAAATCATCTCAAGGGCTTAACATGTATTGTTAATAGCTATCAGCACTTTGTTTTTTTTCCTACACATAGGGTCAAAAAATGAATTTACTAAATTGTCTATGTACCAAGTAGTTCATTGTTCCATAAAAGAATAAAATAACTCTTTCAAATTATTAAAAAGTCCCAAAGCAAGCACTTGAAAGTTGACCTCGTGTGAATACTAACATATGAATTATATATATGTTTCCCCCTATTCATATTCTTATCCAAGGAGCTTGTCATGGCTAGTTGATCAATTAGATTCATAACAATGCATGTACTTGTTGGTTATTATTATATTATAGGTCGGTATACATATGCTTGTGAGTTATTATTATTATTATTATTATTATTTACTTTACTCATATTCTTATCTGGATCTTCTCATAGCTCATCAATTAGATATGTGTTATAACAACTCATGTACTTGTTGGTTATTATTGTTTTTGATAGGTTGCAATTTTGTCATTTATTTTATTATTAATTTCCCCTATTACCTGACTTGATGTGAATTAATTATTAGATTCTACTCATTTTTCGTAATTTATATTTATTTCAGGGAGTAGAACAAAAATATCACAATAAAGGCCAATTTGACAGTTATCGGGAAAGAGTTCACATAGCAGGCAATCGAGGGCATTTTTGGAATAAGGAGATACAAGTCTTTTTGGTAATTCGCAGAGGGCAGCATTAAAAGGAGGAACGCAGGGCTGAAGTAAAGGGGTCTTCTTCTTCCCCCTGGGGTAACCGCCGCACAGCAGAGGGCTGTCTGGTCCTCTTAGTTTTTCCGTTTCTTTAGTTTTAGCTTAGGATTTTGACTTTTCTTCTCGTAGGAATTTTGGGTAGCCTTTAGCTTAGCAACTTTTGTTGACCCCTTTTTTGGCCTTTTAGCTAGTTTGTTCTTACGCATGGAAGATGGCTGAATAGCTGAGGCTTGTTCTTTGTTTTTCTTTGACTTTTCCTTTTGGTTTGCTTCCTGCGGACGCCCAGACCGAAGGAAAACTATGAAGTCCCTTTTGTAGCTTTCTCTCTTTATTAAATAGACGAATTGAATTCCCTCAACTTGCGAATTGATGGCCGCAGCTTTTGCTTCAATTTCTTGTGGGTTTAGTTCATTAATTATGAACTAATTCTACAATTCTAGTCAAGGGACAACGGATGCTTTGATTCGCCTAAAAATTGTGAGATCGATTTAATTTTATCTTTTTCTTTTATTTATTGGTATTTGCATATTCTCTGATTGCAGTGCTTATGGTTGTTTAATTAATTGATTGTCTTGGATCCGGATAATTAGTTAATTTAATAACCTATTGTCAATTGAGGTGTTAAATCCGTAATTGTTTAATTACCTCAAAATAGTGACAACTGGCACGATTAGATTCGTGTCAGGGGGATACGCGGGCTAATCTAAAATAACCCTGGTAGTGCGTTATTTGGTTAGAATAGGGCTCCTCTAATACGTAAGGCAATTGGGGAATTAAATTCTACGGGCGTACCTAGGATTATTTCTCAATTAGAGCAATGATTAACGGGCGTACCTTGATCACCGACACAGTAAGGAGGGGTTAACTGTCATCGCTTGTTTGGTAGTTATAACCTATTTATTAGTAAATAATTGGAATTGCCTTTGTTTATCGATGATCAATTAGGTGAACCATTGCTGAAGTTATTCCTTGGCTAGATCCTTTGATTTTGGTAAATTGTTATTTTAATTTCTAGTTGGCTATTTTATTTTTATCTTAGTTGGATTGCTTAAATTGTCACCTTCTGCATAAAAACACCCCCTTGTCACTGTGAATTTGAAAAGAAACAATTACTCCCAGTCCCTGTGGATTCGACCCTGCTCACCGCTATCTACAGAATTAACTTTAGTTTGAGCAGGTTTTATTATTGCACAGGCTTCGACAACCTGTCAATTTTTGGCGCCGTTGCCGGGGACTGGCGCTAGTTATTTGTTTCTTTTTCAATTCATCTTGTTTACATTTTTTTATTTAGTTTATGGCTTCTTACACTCCGTATTTTGGTGATATACTGGATTTTATTTCCGGGGAAGGCAATGAGGCTAGTTTTTTTGTGAGGTCTGCATATGCAGAGGCACTAAACTCTGTTAGAGAAAGAATGGCTGCTGCAACCTGTGAAATTTGTTATGCCAGGGATCATTCAACCGGTATGTGCCCCGAATATCAAGACTACCTGAGTGACTATCTCAAAAAAAAATTTGGAGATTCTTCACCTCGATCTCAAACGTGGTATGACCCTTATTCAAACCGGTATGATCAAGGATGGTGGGATAACTCTAACGTTAATTATGAAGAGGGGCCAATGAGTTTTCAGCTGCAAGAGTCTCTGATGCAAGTACGGGTGCGCAACAACTTCAACCTTGGGTCAAGGACCCTTTGATCAATATTGGTGGTCCGATGACAAGATCAAGAACCAAGAAGGTGAAGGAAGCTTTACGAGCCTTGATCATTCACCATACAAGCAAGGAGCAAGCTAGGTTTGAAGACTTGATGGACCATGAAGTTACTTTGTTCACTTGCACGTTTGAAGTGAAGGAATGATCTCATACTTGTTAGCTTAGTTGGTAGTTGTTTAAGGACTACCTAGTTTAGTAGTTGTTAGGCGTTGAGTATTTTATTACTTATTGGGCCTTATCGAAAAGCCTTAAAGAGCTGGCTCTTTAAGCTCTTTATGCGGACCGAATTTCTTTCAGGTTTATGTGGGCCGGATTTTTGCCCTAGTTTTAGCCTATATAAAGGCACCTATTGTATGAGCGAAAGACAGATTATTACAACCAGAAATCGTGAGGAATTTTCCTTCAAGTTCTTAATCGAACTTACTCTTGAATTCTTGAGTTCATGGCTTAGGATTCAAATCAGACTTTATCGATTAGCTTGTTCCCTAATCGTGGTGTCGCTTCATCCATCCTTATTTGCTTAAGGTTGCTGATTACCTTTGTGTGTCAGAGGTCTTGAGTTCATGAGAACAATCGAGTTCAATTTCTGTTGGGAGAAAAGATCCAACTCTGATAATTACAAGGTTGGGAGGTTCTAGGAGGGTCTTCCCCTAGGGTTGCCTATATCAGTTGGTAATCAGAGCATCAGGTTAATTCTCTTTTAATTGAAGTTGTTCATATCTTGTTAGTTGTCTTTTTGTCAAAAAAAAAAAACTGTAGCGATTACTGTTCATCGTTACTATTCCGAAATACTGTTCATCATACTGTAGCGTACTGTTCACGTTACTGTTCATCCGAGTCAAAAAAAAAACTGTTTGGGTGTTGTCTTTTTGTGTTTTCTGTCCAAGTTCTTGGGTTTGTTATATTTGTGTTTGGGTTGTTAGGGTTTAAAGACAAAAAAAGAAAAAAAAAAGAGTCACGTATCTTATATTGTTTTAGTATTCAAGTTGCTAGAGTATTGCTGGAATTTTCTTTTGAGTATTGCTGAAATTCTGTTTTGCCTATTTCTTGAGAATTGGTTGTTGTTCTTGCAAACCCTAAACACCACAACATAATTTGGGGAAGTTCTTGAGCTTCTTGAACAAATTCTTGAAGTTCTTGGACCACCAAGTCTTATTTTGAAAATTCTTGAACAATAAACCAAGAACTAGGGATTTCTTGGAATTGGCATAACCTTTCATCCGTTTTCTTGAACTTGTTGGTGTGATCTGAATTTGTGTTCCTTGAAGAGCCGGAAAAAAAAAAAAAGAAAAAAAAAAGGAAGAAGAGAAGGAATTGGCTCTCATACAAAGGAAATCAAGTTTCCAAAAAAATCGTGAGTTTCCAATTCTTGGTGGGTTCCCAAATCTTGGTTAATCTCCAAATCTTGGTTGATTTCCCAAAACTTGAGTTTCCTAATCTTGATTGGTTTCCAACTCTTGAGTTCCAATCTTGATTGAATTCCAAAGACCCCAAACGACCTAACCAACCCCAAACACACCCAATTCCGTTTTCAAAACCAAACCAAACACCTTAGCCCAAACCGCCTTGGGAGTTCTTGAGTTTCTAAAATCGGTTGAGCTAGTTTTGCAATCCGATTTGACTGAAATTTGAGGACTGGTTCGTACATTATTTGAGCACCCCAAAAGCACCATTTATACTCCAAAATACTGACCAGAAATTCAGCAAAGCAACAGCTCAAAGAGAAAAAAAAAAAAAGTTTCAGCTTCGGGTAGAGTTTTTTTCTAAGATTTGCAAAATTCTGCTTGGTGTCTTGTTACTTGCTTATAGAGTCATTAATTCTGGAATTTTTGAGAGTTTGAGTTGTTTTAAGAACTTCGAGAAGGAAAATTGAGAGTGAGTGTGTTTCCTTGAGTGATACACGAGTGCTTGCAAGGTAGACTAGGATACACTTGTTTTGCAGGTTAGACAATATGTCTCAAGAGGGGAACATGCCTGAGCCGTCTGAGACCGACGTGTCACTCAAACTGGTGCTCCAAACTCTTCAAAAACAAGCGGAGAGACATGAATTTGCGATGGAGAAACATGAATTTGCGATGGCACAAATATCCGACAGGTTGGCTGCCATTGAGATGCGAGGTACCGGAGATACACACCATAGGGTTTCGAGTGTTCAGAGTGCTGATCATGATGCGGATGATGAGGGGTATCATTCTCACACCTCATTTCGATCAAGGAGAAGCCAAGAGGGAGCGAGGGAAGGTCGAGGCCGACCTAGGAGAACCGATGACAATCTTGGTTCCATCAAGACTAAGATGCCTACCTTTCATGGGAAAAATGATCCTGAAGCTTATTTAGATTGGGTTAGGAGAGTTGAGCAAGTGTTTGAAGTCCACAATTACTCTGAAGAGAAAAAGGTGAAACTTGCAGCTATTGAATTTGAAGATTATGCATCCATTTGGTGGGAGCAAGTATGTGCCACAAGGAGGAGAAATAGGGAACAACCAATTGACACTTGGGCTGAAATGAAGCAAGTGATGCGGAAACGATTTGTACCTTTCCATTACACCACGGACTTGTACAATCGGCTCCAACGACTCACCCAAGGGTCCAGTTCGGTTGATGAGTACCACAAACAAATGGAGGTAGCAATGATAAGGGCCAATATACAAGAGGATTCAGAAGCAACCATGGCAAGATTTCTTAATGGATTAAATCCTGAAATTCGGAAGAAGGTTGAGCTTCAAGACCACTTTGAGCTACAACAAATGGTGTCTTATGCAGAGAAGGTGGAAAGGCAAGCCTTACCTATAAAGACACCTAGTGGCCGAACCACTACATCCTCTTCCACACCTTGGAGACGTGATCAATTGCCAACATCCAATGCTTGGCCAAGGCAAGGCAATAAGGAAAGGGAAAACAGGCGAATGGAGCAGCCGTTCCATCCGAGTGCAACTCCTTCTAAACCAACCCCGCGACCAACTCTTCCAAGGCCAAATACGTCTACCAACCAGCCAAAGGCATGTTTCAAATGCAAGGGAATTGGCCACCTCATGGCTCAATGCCCTAACCGAAACATCATGTACATGAATGAAGAGGGAATGTGGCAAAGCGAAGGAGAGGAGGAATATGCGGACATGCCACCACTTGAAGAAGAAGGGAAGGATGCTGACCTGGTTGAAATAGAAGAGGACCCCGTGGCTCGAACTATGGTGACTATGAGAGTGCTAAATGCACAAGCGCAAGAAGATGATCTCCAACGGACCAACATTTTTCATACGAGATGCAAAATTGGAGATGAGGTATGTCTCATGATCATTGATAGTGGCTCTTGTACTAATTGCGTAGCTGCTGACTTTGTCGAACAAAAGCACCTTTCATGGACTTACCACCCTAAACCCTATAGACTATCTTGGTTAAATGATGGGGGGGAAGTCAAGGTGACCAAACAAGCTTTAATCACTTTTTCTATTGGTCGATACAAGGACCAAGTTTTATGTGATGTAATTCCTATGCAAGCTAGTCATGTCTTGTTAGGGCGTCCGTGGGAGTATGATAGGCAGGCTGATCATATTGGACTCACTAATAAGTATAAGTTCATTATGGACAACCTCAAGATCACTCTTTCACCCTTGACACCTACACAAGTGTATGAGGAACAATTACATCTAAGAAAAGAGCGAGAGAAAAGGCAACTGAGAGAGGCAAAGAAAAGGCCGAATGTGCTTGAGGATGAGGAAAAAAAGAAAGTAGAGGCCGAGTTGAGTGAAAAAGAAAATTCGAGGGGGAAAAAACTTAGTGAGGCCGAGAGCTTGAAAATGAACAAAAAGAGCTTCTATGCAAGTGTGCGAGAGGTAGGTAGGGCTTTGAATGCACAAAGTCTTCTCATAGTACTTCTGTACAGGGAAGCTGATTATTCTTCTTTTTACACACTAGGCATAACCGATTCTCTTCCTAGTGCAATCTACTCTCTTTTGCAGGAATTCAAGGATGTGTTTCCGGAGGAACTACCAAAAGGATTACCTCCAATTCGAGGTATCGAACATCAAATCGACTTTGTTCCTGGAGCAATTCTCCCAAATCGACCAGCCTATAGAGCAAATCCGGAGGAAACAAAGGAAATCCAAAGGCAAGTCGATTCCCTCCTTGAAAAGGACCAGGTACGTGAATCTCTTAGTCCTTGTGCAGTTCCAGTCATTTTAGTGCCTAAGAAAGAAGGGACTTGGAGAATGTGTACAGATTGTCGTGCAATTAATAAAATTACTGTTAAGTATCGTCATCCTATTCCTAGGTTAGATGATATGTTAGAAGAATTGCATGGGGCAATCATTTTCACTAAAATTGACTTAAGATCTGGTTATCATCAAATAAGGATAAAGGAAGGAGACGAATGGAAAACTGCTTTCAAAACAAAGTATGGTCTTTATGAGTGGCTTGTGATGCCTTTCGGCTTAACAAACGCTCCAAGTACTTTCATGAGGTTAATGAACCATGTTTTAAGGCATTTTCTTGGGAAGTTTGTTGTTGTTTATTTTGATGATATATTGATCTTTAGCAAGTCTTTAGATGAACATGTTGAGCATTTGCGACTTGTTTTAAGTGCCTTGCGTGAAAATAGGTTGTTTGCTAACATGGAAAAATGTGTCTTCTGCACTCCTGAAGTTAATTTCCTTGGATATATTGTTGGTGCAAATGGCATACGTGTTGATCCCGCCAAGGTAAAAGCCATCTTAGAGTGGCCGACTCCAACCAATGTGTCTCAAGTAAGGTCTTTTCATGGTCTTGCAAGTTTCTATAGGAGATTTGTTAAAGACTTTAGTACTATTGCAGCACCTTTGAATGAGACAATTAAAAAGAATGTGGGGTTTCAATGGGGAAAAGAGCAAGAAGAGTCATTTAATAAGCTTAAGGATTTGTTAACTTCAGCACCTATTCTTGCTTTGCCTAATTTTGATGTGACGTTTGAAGTTGAATGTGATGCTAGTGGAATCGGCATAGGGGCTGTCTTACATCAAAATAATAGACCATTGGCATATTTCAGTGAAAAGTTGAGTGGGGGAGCTCTTAATTACCCTACTTATGATAAAGAATTGTATGCTGTTGTGCGTGCTCTTGAAGTGTGGCAGCATTATCTTATGCCTAAGGAATTTGTGATACATACTGATCATGAATCAATTAAATTCCTTAAGGGTCAGGGTAAGTTGCATAAAAGACATGCGAAGTGGATTGCATTTATTGATTCCTTTCCGTACATCATTAAGTATAAGAAGGGGAAAGATAATATCGTTGCAGATGCATTGTCTAGGAGGTATACTTTGATCACTAACATGAGCACTAAGTTACTTGGTTTTGAGCACATTAAAAACATGTATGCACATGATGATGATTTTTCTAATGTGTTTCAAGCTTGTGAACATGCTGCATTTCAAAAGTACTATAGGCATGAAGGTTTCTTGTTCAAAGAAAATCGCCTATGTATTCCCAATTGTTCGCTTAGGGAATTACTTGTTAGAGAAGCCCATGGTGGAGGATTGATGGGACATTTCGGCATTGATAAAACTCTTGACATCTTGCATGAACACTTCTATTGGCCTAAAATGAGGCGTGACGTTGCTCACATTTGTGATAAGTGTTTAAGGTGTAAACAGGCCAAGTCAAGGAGTAACCCTCACGGACTATACACTCCTCTACCCGTACCTCATGCTCCTTGGACAGACTTATCCATGGATTTTGTACTTGGCTTACCAAGATCTTCTAGAGGTATGGATAGTATCTTTGTTGTAGTGGATAGATTTTCTAAAATGGCTCATTTTATCCCTTGTAGGAAAACAACTGATGCGCGCCATGTTGCTGATTTATTCTTCAAGGATGTGGTTAGATTGCATGGAGTACCGCGTACTATTGTAAGTGATAGGGATGTGAAATTCTTAAGCTACTTCTGGAAATCACTTTGGGGAAAGTTGGGAACAAAGTTGCTATTTTCTACTTCTAGTCATCCTCAAACGGATGGTCAAACTGAGGTAACCAATCGAACCCTTGGTGCTTTACTTCGAGCCATTGTTCAAAAGAACTTGAAGAAGTGGGAAGACTGTTTGCCTATCGCTGAGTTTGCATATAACCGAACCACTCATTCTACTACTAATCATTCTCCTTTTGAAATTGTTTATGGGTTTCAGCCGCTAACTCCTCTAGATTTATCACCTATTCCTGTTGATAAGTGTTTAAGCGCAGATGGTGTCAAAAAGGCAGAGGCTGTTCGGACCTTGCATGAGAGAATTCGAGCTCAGATTGAAAAGAAAAATGCGCAATATGCACAACATGCGAATAAGGGAAGAAAGCATGTTGTATTCGAACCTGGTGATTGGGTTTGGGTGCACATGAGGAAGGAAAGGTTTCCAGCATCTCGACGGACCAAGTTACATCCAAGAGGCGACGGACCTTTTCAAGTTCAAGAGAGGATCAATGACAATGCATACAAATTGAAACTTCCAAGTGAGTATGGCATAAGCGCATCTTTTAATGTGTCTGACCTATCCCCTTTTGATTTTGATACAGACTTTGAAGATTCGAGGACGAATCCTTTCGAGGAGGGAGGGAATGATGCAAGTACGGGTGCGCAACAACTTCAACCTTGGGTCAAGGACCCTTTGATCAATATTGGTGGTCCGATGACAAGATCAAGAACCAAGAAGGTGAAGGAAGCTTTACGAGCCTTGATCATTCACCATACAAGCAAGGAGCAAGCTAGGTTTGAAGACTTGATGGACCATGAAGTTACTTTGTTCACTTGCACGTTTGAAGTGAAGGAATGATCTCATACTTGTTAGCTTAGTTGGTAGTTGTTTAAGGACTACCTAGTTTAGTAGTTGTTAGGCGTTGAGTATTTTATTACTTATTGGGCCTTATCGAAAAGCCTTAAAGAGCTGGCTCTTTAAGCTCTTTATGCGGACCGAATTTCTTTCAGGTTTATGTGGGCCGGATTTTTGCCCTAGTTTTAGCCTATATAAAGGCACCTATTGTATGAGCGAAAGACAGATTATTACAACCAGAAATCGTGAGGAATTTTCCTTCAAGTTCTTAATCGAACTTACTCTTGAATTCTTGAGTTCATGGCTTAGGATTCAAATCAGACTTTATCGATTAGCTTGTTCCCTAATCGTGGTGTCGCTTCATCCATCCTTATTTGCTTAAGGTTGCTGATTACCTTTGTGTGTCAGAGGTCTTGAGTTCATGAGAACAATCGAGTTCAATTTCTGTTGGGAGAAAAGATCCAACTCTGATAATTACAAGGTTGGGAGGTTCTAGGAGGGTCTTCCCCTAGGGTTGCCTATATCAGTCTCAACAATCGTCATTCATGTCAGACTTGCCCTCACAGACCATCAATGACTCTAAGAAAGGTGAGAGTGCAATTATCCTGACAAGTGATATGGAACTGCAAGAGTCTCAAGAAGGAGGATCCAAAGATACAGTTGAAAAGGAAGTTGAAGCGGAAGACATGAGACTCCAACATCAAATTATTCAAGTGAATGAATCCAGTGAACAATTTCCAAATGCGGTGACATCTTCTCCACTCCTTAATCAATATTTTCCTAATTCCTCTTCTTCAATTCCTGTTACTGAAATTGATTTTATTATACCAGAAAATTTGAAATTTCATGACAGGAATAAGTTAAGAGTGGCAATGGAAAAATATCTTGAACCGATGAATGCGTGTGGTGGAGGAGTGAGTGGAGAATGCAGATCATTGTTGACTTGTTTAGCGCCATTTACTAGTCCATGGAAGCCCGTAACTCGTGTGCTCAAAGATTACTCCATCTATGAGGGTTACCAGGATCATATTGAAGATGAAGCATTGAAACGAGCCACAAGATTTTATCCCCCGTGAACAAGCATAGCATGTCTAGCCAAAGACATTAAAGAAAGGCGCTCATTGGGAGGCAACCCAATTATTTCTTTTAATTGCTTGATTGGTTTCGTGTCTTAGTTTAAATCTATTTTCTTTGAATTTGACTGATTTTGGGTGTTAATTTTCGTTTTTGCTGACTTGTAGGTGACCTTCAGTCATGACGCGCCCGCGTGATGACGAGCAGGAAGCTCAGGATCAGAAACTTCTGGGAGCTCTCTTGCTCTCATGACGTGCCCGCGTGGTGACGTGCAGGAAGCTCACGATCAGAAACTTCTGGGAGCTCTCTTGTTCTCTTGACGTGCCCGCGTCACGTTCGCGGGAAAGGTAAGGATTAAAAAAAAAAAAAAATTTAAACATTGCTTATCACCGTAGCTTTAGTTTTCAAATTTAAAAAAAAAAAAAAAAAAAAAGAAGAAGAAAGAAAAAAAAAAATTTTGAAAAAGGAAAATTATTTCCGTGGCTCAAAGAGCCTCATAATTGGAAGAAAAAAAAGAAAAGAAACATTTTTGGAAAAAAAAAACAACAAACAGCAATTTCTCTCTTTTTCTTTTTCTTCTTTTCTTTCTTCTTTCTTTCTTTTTTTCTTCTTTCTTTCTCTTTTCTTTCTTTCTTCTCCACCTCGGCTCCAGCTCCACCGAATCTCTGGTCTGCTGCCGCCCACAGCTACCGCCACCAGCTCTACCTCCTTTCTTTCATCTTCGCACCATCTCGCGACCACCTCCACCACTCCGCGGCTCCTACCAGCAGCCCCATCGCGGCGCGGCACCACCATCTGCTCACGAAGCCCAAGCCCAAGCTCGCCGCGACTGCCGCAACCTGCCGTCGCACGCACCGCCCACGCTGCCAGCTCTTTTCTTCCTCGACCAGACCGGGCGACGCCGTTCCGCCTTGCCCGAGACCCAAAGCTCTCGCGCGGGCCCGATGCCTCTCTGGTCCACCGCCGCCGTCTAGCGGACATCCACCAGCCCGCATCGCCGCCCGCCAGACAGCGCCGTCCACACAGCCGCCTTCCACTCCCGCAAGCGCGGGCAGCTCGCTTCGCCTCTACTGTCTGCTACTGGCCGCACGCCCGCGACCCCAGCCAGCCGCGGCCCATCCTCTGTGCCGCCGCCGCTGCCTCCCAAAGCCACGGACGCACGCCAGCCGCTGCCCGTCGATCTATCCAGCAGCCCCTTGCGAGCGACTCAGCTTCTCAGCCGCCGCTGCTGCTCTGCACACGGAGGCCGCAGCCCTTTTCCCCTGTCTGCTGCTTTCTCCCCCTGCTCTCTCACTCTGTCCGCCAGCAGCCACAGCCACTCGCCACCACGGCCACGCGCTATCCCTCTTCCATAACAGGTGGAGGTATTCACCCCTAGAACACTTATACCCAATTGTTTCCAGCACTATTTCTTGGACTTAATTGCTTGGCTGGATTGGAAAACTCCGTGGCTGCATTATCTGCTTAAATTGATTGGCATTATTTGGAGGAGTTCCCTGCTATTGGGATTGTTGTTAATTACCCATTTGAGCACCACAGGGTTTATTGGGTTGAGTGCGACATTCTTAGTTGATTGCTTTGCTTTCAAGTACTCTGTCGGTCGATGTCAATTGCTCGTTTCCTTGAGCTCTTTGTTGGGACTTTGAGTTAATCAGTCCTACTGTTATTTGTTGAATTGGGAGCCTGTGCTGCTTACCTAGCTTGTTGGGGGTGATAGAATTTCGTTTAATTATTGGGGGCATCTTAGTGATTGGTTAATATTGCACTTCTGGAGACCATTGTCTGTGACTTCGGTGGCCGGGGTTCCCACCTGGTGGATTAGTACATACTTGGGGCTATTGCTCTACCATTGCTTTGATCTGCTATAACATTTGTTAAAATTTCTGGGGGCATTTGTTGAGTCTTTGGGTGCTATTATTGGAATATTTTATCTGGAACTTGTTAACTCTAGTTGGTTGGATATTTGATCAATTGCCAAGACCGTGTGACTGTGTTGCTATTGCTAATTTTCTACACTTCTATTGCTGAATTTAGCATATTATTGGGGCAGTTGTTATGGTTTGACTGGTGGAGGCATTTGTTGAAATTTTAGAATGCATTTGTTGAGAGTGTGGATGGCCCAAGTTTGCTTGTTGACTAACTGAATTGGGTAGTCCCTGTGCTTATTGACGTGACTTTGCTAGTTTCCAGTTATTGATAATAGTTTCTGGTTGTTGATTTTGGAGTGCAACTGTTGCTTTGTTGACCATATTTGGGCTTGGGTGCCCGTGTTTGCTTTTGCATTTGACTATTGAGTTGGGGAACGCCAGTGACTATGGATTTGCATTTGTTGGTTGCTATCATTGTTGGATATTCTGTCTTTTGTTGTTTGGGGTGATAATTGGCGTCAATGGTGAATGGCGCCACTTACAAGCACAGGTTCACAACGTAGATGAGCAAATGACGAACATCACCCGCCAAGTGGCAAGGATGTCTCAGAACTCGGTTTCCCTCCACTGTTTCCTCCTATCCCTTAGCTGTTCAACAGGGAAGTTTCGTTGTCCTCTTCACTTTCATTACTTTATTACCTCCATTGAGGACAATGTAGGATTTAGGTGTGGGGGGGGAGCAGTTATGGTGCTAGTGTCTTTCGTTCATTTTCTTTTTCTTTTTTTTTTTTAGTGATTGGCTCGTAAGTGCATGCCAAGGTTTGATGTTGGATTATTGCCTCTATTTCTGCTTTTGCCAAGTTTTAATAATAAAAGGGTATCAAGTTAATGTGGTTGAATCCAAAAACATCTCTTTGGTGAATATCGATGATTGTTTTACTCTTATAATTTTTGGTTAACTTTCCTAGGCATAGGGAATGATTATTGGCATTTTCATGTGAATTGGTCCGGTTATTAACTTTAGTTCTCCATGTTTGAAAATGAGGCTAGCTGATGCAAGTTTTCTTTTGGTTCTTTTGTTATATTAAGTTTTTGTGATTTTTAGCTATGAATAAATTGGACTGTACTCCGCTATTAGTTACTACTGAGTAACCGGGGATCTGCACCTAAAAGTGTTGATTCTCGCGTCAAAAAGTAGTAATTGCTATGAGTACGTGGTCACGTGGCGATAGAAGCTGAGTAACCGGGCTCCTTCATCTGGCCAATGTTGGAGTTCGCGTCAAAAGGCTCAAATGGCTAGCGACTAAGTCTTTTGTTACTATTAAAAAAAAAGAAAAAAGAAAGAGAAAAGTAGAAAAAAAAGTGAAGGTTGTGTTAGTGTGTAATAAAAGTCAGCTTGCCGTATTATGGATTTAATGTTGAGATTTTGGTTAATAGTTGGACCATTTGCTGATAAATGTTATGCGTCATTCCTTTTTCTTAGATTAGTTAACCTGAAATTGGAGGAATTTGTGGTTTAGAAGCTAACCGGAGTGATGTTTCTTGGATCTTGATCACTGATGCTTGATATATATTTTTCTTGATATCTTGGCAATATGATAGATAGAGTAATAGCCATTGTCAAATATTGGTGTTTATTTGATGTTCTCATGCTTGAGGACAAGCATGGTTTAGGTGTGGGGGGAATTGATAGGTTGCAATTTTGTCATTTATTTTATTATTAATTTCCCCTATTACCTGACTTGATGTGAATTAATTATTAGATTCTACTCATTTTTCGTAATTTAAATTTATTTCAGGGAGTAGAACAAAAATATCACAATAAAGGCCAATTTGACAGTTATCGGGAAAGAGTTCACATAGCAGGCAATCGAGGGCATTTTTGGAATAAGGAGATACAAGTCTTTTTGGTAATTCGCAGAGGGCAGCATTAAAAGGAGGAACGCAGGGCTGAAGTAAAGGGGTCTTCTTCTTCCCCCTGGGGGAACCGCCGCACAGCAGAGGGCTGTCTGGTCCTCTTAGTTTTTCCGTTTCTTTAGTTTTAGCTTAGGATTTTGACTTTTCTTCTCGTAGGAATTTTGGGTAGCCTTTAGCTTAGCAACTTTTGTTGACCCCTTTTTTGGCCTTTTAGCTAGTTTGTTCTTACGCATGGAAGATGGCTGAATAGCTGAGGCTTGTTCTTTGTTTTTCTTTGACTTTTCCTTTTGGTTTGCTTCCTGCGGACGCCCAGACCGAAGGAAAACTATGAAGTCCCTTTTGTAGCTTTCTCTCTTTATTAAATAGACGAATTGAATTCCCTCAACTTGCGAATTGATGGCCGCAGCTTTTGCTTCAATTTCTTGTGGGTTTAGTTCATTAATTATGAACTAATTCTACAATTCTAGTCAAGGGACAACGGATGCTTTGATTCGCCTAAAAATTGTGAGATCGATTTAATTTTATCTTTTTCTTTTATTTATTGGTATTTGCATATTCTCTGATTGCAGTGCTTATGGTTGTTTAATTAATTGATTGTCTTGGATCCGGATAATTAGTTAATTTAATAACCTATTGTCAATTGAGGTGTTAAATCCGTAATTGTTTAATTACCTCAAAATAGTGACAACTGGCACGATTAGATTCGTGTCAGGGGGATACGCGGGCTAATCTAAAATAACCCTGGTAGTGCGTTATTTGGTTAGAATAGGGCTCCTCTAATACGTAAGGCAATTGGGGAATTAAATTCTACGGGCGTACCTAGGATTATTTCTCAATTAGAGCAATGATTAACGGGCGTACCTTGATCACCGACACAGTAAGGAGGGGTTAACTGTCATCGCTTGTTTGGTAGTTATAACCTATTTATTAGTAAATAATTGGAATTGCCTTTGTTTATCGATGATCAATTAGGTGAACCATTGCTGAAGTTATTCCTTGGCTAGATCCTTTGATTTTGGTAAATTGTTATTTTAATTTCTAGTTGGCTATTTTATTTTTATCTTAGTTGGATTGCTTAAATTGTCACCTTCTGCATAAAAACACCCCCTTGTCACTGTGAATTTGAAAAGAAACAATTACTCCCAGTCCCTGTGGATTCGACCCTGCTCACCGCTATCTACAGAATTAACTTTAGTTTGAGCAGGTTTTATTATTGCACAGGCTTCGACAACCTGTCAATTTTTGGATCAATGTGGGTATTTTATTTTTATTATAATTCGGTCATCATTGGTTTTGGGAGTAGAATATTTGGTTTAATTTTGTTTATCAGCGGTGGGTTGTAGTTAAGTAACACTATCATTATTTAAAACATGGTACTTTTTTTGTTATAAATGTTATGTCTTACCAACCTCCATAACAAACTTATTACTTTACAGGCTAAAATTTAATCTTTAGTTGGAACTTCCCATTTAATCCTGGTGGTAGAAGAAGGCCCATAGCCGTGTTTCTTGTTCTTCTCGTACTTCTACTTAAACAATGCATGGACATTATGACAAATTATGCAGAATTATGATTATGATTTGTGGTTATACAACCACAAAAAAAAAACATACTTAGGTGTTGAACCGAAAGAGAGATTAAAAAATATAAGTACATACCTCTTTTTGTTGGATTGATTGAAAACCAGGATGATGATCTCAACAGAGAATTGCTAAGAGATATAAGTGAAGTCGTGAATAGGTAAAATGAGGGACAAAGAATTCATGAGTGAGAAAGTTGAGAAACTACAATCAACATCAAGGCAAATTTATAGGGAATGGATTTGATACCTTGCTAATGCAGCTGGAAATGGAAATCCCATTTTTGATGAGTAGTTATACACTATACCATACCCCTTAGAATGATAACCATCACTTTTATTCTTTCCCCGTCACTTTTACTGTTCTAAAGGAAATAAAGTTACACACTTGGACGAGTAATATTATGGGGACAAGTCAAGAATCAAAGCCTGAAAAAGCAAAATTCAAAACAATTATGGTATAATAAAGAGTGCTTCTGGAAATTCGTTAGCCCATCGATGACTCGATCTCATTTCACGAAAGAATATTGAAGATGCAAAAGGTGAACTTCGCTTTAACATGTGAAAAACAAGATCTAACTTGTTATGTTCATTGTTCAATATATTTATGTCTAATATATACACACATACACGGGAGGAGCCAAAGCTTGGAATTTGGGTGGCAAAATTTATAAATATATTTGCTTAAGGGGCACTCTTATACTTTTGTACAAAAAAATTTGGGTACTTACATTGATACAAGTGAAAACTTTTAGTATGTTAAGGGAGTATAAAAGGACTTTTAAAATCTTGGGAGGGAAAAATCTAATTTTTACAAGGATATATGTGAAATATCAATAAATTTTTTAAGGGATATAAAAGAATTTCTAAAATCTTAAGAGGGCTCTTGCGCTCAAGGTTTTAAAAATCGGGATTCTACCTAGAATCATTTTTTGGTTGGCAAGATCGGATCATAGAATCGGTAGATCCTACAAAAAATGTAATAAATTGTCATATTTATAATTTTTAAGTTTGCAATTCATAAATATAGTGACAAATAATGTAATTCATGTGCAATCAATATAATTATAAGGTTAAAATTGTGCTATATAAAGTATTTCGGACAATTTGAAAAATATAGAGAAATTTGGGACTACTTATAATATATTCAAAATGTATTTTGATTAAACTAAACAACTTGTTCTTTCTTGTTGTAAATCCAAATTCAATTATGGAACAATATACATGGAAAAGTTGACTTTATATGTATATAAATTATCTTATTAATAAAATAGTTAAACACAATACATTTAGTTAACTATGATTTAGTGATTGATTATTACATCATTTTTATATAATAGGATAATTAAATATTATATATATAATAAAATGATTCAAATATATTTTAATTGATAGAAAAATTGGTATACAATAAACAAATAATTAAAGAAAATTTTGAGAATAGCATTTTGTGCTAAAAAATGTGTACTTTGGGTTCAAATTTATAACCCACCACTTATCCACTTAGAATTAGCAAAAGTATTAATTCATTTCTAAAGACTCTAAACCATATTAATTTATTATAATAAAGACACAAAACACTAGCTCCATGTGATAACCTATGACAGAGATCATCTATTCACTTTAGTGAATTATATGAGTCAAAGTACTAAAATAAAAATAAATTTTCTAGGTTTAGAATTGGGGTTAGTTATTTACATAGATTTAAATCACTCTGAATATAATTTACAACGCAACAAACGGCACTCAGTTTGGACTTTTCTACACAAAGATATGTTCAAAATACTAAAATTGTTACTTAATTTATTAAAAATAGTAGGATCGTATCAGGATCGCAGAATCGTACGATTTTATGTACAATCCTACGATTAGGATCGTGATCCAATTGATCTTGTTAATTTAAGACTAATTTTCGATCCTACTTATAATTTGGATCGTTAACCTTGATTCGAATTGTAGAATCGTACGATCCTTTGGTCCGAATCGCTTTCCTAACAACTATGCCTCCCTACCCTCTTGCATTCGTCATACACACATCTATACAAGTACACTTGTTTGAATCTGGAGAAGGTACCGTAATATTATGTCTGGTTTTGCCTACTTGTTGTCACTATAATATTAAATTTACATCAATCCAAGGACGGAACTATGGAAGGGCATGAAGGACCATATTCTCCCCCTTTCTCCTTTCTTAAGTTCTCGACATTCTTTTTTTTTTTTCTTTAAAATTTTGAAAATTTTGAAAAAACTCCTGTGCATTTTAAGCTATTTGCTTACCTCAACCAAAATTTTTTTTAAAAAAATGTTAGGTTGATTCAAAAGTTTATATGCATATATATTTCGCTCCCTCAAACTAAAATTTTTCATTCCATCCTTGCATCAAACTTGTTGTATAGAATATACGTAAAATATTTTAGTCATATATATTATATACCTACTATTTTACAAATGAATATAATATGACCATACACCTAATAATATAGAAAATATGATAATCGTACAAAATTGGATGAAACCACAACTTCGCCTATCCCAAATCTCTTTTGTCCAACCCTCAAGGAAAAATTTGTTTAAGTATAGTTTAGATATGTTAGGCATGTCAATAAATCTATCTTACACAAAGTCAATTCAACCAATCCCTTTTTTTTTGGGTCTTAAATTTAAACCGAAACCATATTCATCCTCAAACTCTATATGAGAATTATAGGTTTGGTCAGGGTTTGACTTTTTACAATCCAAATTCAGATCCTCATCAAGATTCAAATCATATCTAAACTCACATGCATATCTTAATTATTCATTAATAATATAGTAGTTGACTTAGATGTTTTATTACCTAACAAAATTTTTATTAAATAGTTGAGAAACTATAACGAGAATTAACAAACTTTTACAGGGGAGAGAAGGCAAAAGATCTTCTATTATATACTTACCTGTTATACTCAAGTTATACTCTTTGGTCAGCGTAAATTGTTCAATATCTGGTGTATTTTTTTAACCAAGTTAGTGTACACGAGGCTTACACAAAAATTGTATTTTATTGGTGTAAGTCTTACAATATTTGATGTTAGTCTTGATATGCACTAACCCAGTGGAAAGACACACCAAATATTCAACAACTTACACCAACCTGAGGGTATAACATGGGTGTAACATAGACTTGTACAATAGAAAATCAGGGTTAATACCACTTTGTCCCCCAAACTTTGGACGATTACCCACTTCAATTCCTAAACTTCAAAATGGGACACTTAAGTCCCTAAACTTATAAATACCTCCCACTTAAGTCCCTAAACTTATAAAATGGGACACTTAAATCCTTAAACCCTTATAAAATGGGACACTTCGACCACCAACGATATTCAGGATTTGTTAACAATTTTCCTTAAGTGGGAGGTAATTCTAGAAGATGTACAGGACCTTAGTAAGAGATGCTCTTTTGTTTTTATTCCTAGAACAGAAAATGAAATCAGCCATGTATTAGCACATTTTGCAGTAAAGCTAGTACATGATATTGAATGGGAACATGATTTCCCAATATGGCTGGTTGATTTAGTCAAGAAGGACTGCAGGGTAGTACCCCCTTTTTGTAAGTAATACTTGT
Organism: Coffea eugenioides; assembly: GCF_003713205.1. NCBI lineage: Eukaryota > Viridiplantae > Streptophyta > Magnoliopsida > Gentianales > Rubiaceae > Coffea > Coffea eugenioides. Next base: position 8,275 of record NW_020862680.1, on the reverse strand, counting down.
AAAATCAAGTGTTTTAAGATCTATAAAATGTTACCGTTTGTTGGAAAAAAAAAGAAAAAGAGAATCCGTATTCTACAACTTCAAAAGAAAAAAATGCAGGATCCTTTTGTTCTTAGGAATTTATAATCTCCATTGACTTGACTTGTGGAAAACAATAGAAGGACAAATGCCATGTAGTAAAGATTACTGCAGGTTCCCAAAGATTGTGATGAAGCATTAAAGTGCTTTGCCTTAGATGCAGGGACAAAAATTTTTAATATAGTATTCTATAAACTTTTCATTAAGAAAAATAAGTATTGAAAAAAGTATAAATAGGATTGTCAATCCGCTTACCCCAAAGAAAGCACGGTGAACCTAATCTTTAATTGGATTAAGTAGGCTTTGGGTCTAAATAATAGGTTTTGGATTTAAATGTGAATTGAACTTGAATCATGCTAGACTCAAGCCTGATTGGACCTGATCTGATTCTATAGCGGCTTTCAGTGGCCACTTGTATAATGCAATACCATAAAAATCTCTATTTGAACAATATATTTTTAGATTCTGCCCATTTAGAAGACAAAGTCAACCATATTTTTATGTTAGAAACACACTAATAAAGGAACATACTTCAATTTTCTTAAAGCCACCCTCAGAGAAACCAAGAAGGCAGGCCCAATTAAATTCTAAAATTATTTTTTAATCACCTTTTGGTCCAGAACACATGCTGGCAAAATTTCGGTGCCTGTTTGAGTTAAGTTTTTTTTTTTTGAGTGGTTTTAGAGAATTTATTGTAGAATAGTAATATTTCACGTATCTTACATATGATTGTATTGTCCTTAAATATAATTTTTTTAGATATTATGAACAGCCATTATAGGTTAACAATAGTATCACATGGATATACTAAATTATTTATTTTACATTCATTATGTAGTTCAGTGAATCATCTACTTATATACTATGCCAATAGATTATATAATTTGAAATATTTATCTAACTTTTTTCTCTTTTTCTTTTTCTTTCACTCTTGTAGATGCCTTTGAATCGTTAGCTAGTTGTCCTTCTTTATTTTCACAAATTAAGCATAAGCAACAATAACTTTTTGATTCTAGCATCACCTTTTTTTTTGTAGTATCTATATTAATAACTTTTTTGTAGTATCTATATTTCTGATGATCTTGGAATTGGAATTACAATTGTGGATAATCAAGAATTTTTCATTAACAGATAAATTGGGAGTAAAACGCAAAGGGACGGTTTTAGATAAAAGTGCTTTATTATTTTAATTGTCTCCATAATTCAGATTTGCTGCTTCATTTTTTGTGATAATTACCAATATTGAATATTATTCGAGAAGAGAGTACTTAAGGCATCAATAAAAACTAAGACTAGATTATGCTAACACCCTAATCTAAGACTAATGACACATTGGATATCAAAATATCCATCATTTGAGTGTAACGTTTCAATGTTTTATCATTTTTTGTCTTTCGATCTGTGTGTCATTTAATGTAGAGTACTTTGGGTATCACTGAAATTGAAGCTAACTATACTGACACTTCAATCTCACTAAGATGGTTGGTACTATTGATATCAAAGTATCTATATTTACATCTATATTTTTGTTTCTATATTTTTGTTTGATTCGGTTAATCATAATGTTCTCTTTTATGATATTTGAATTGAATTTTGCAATTTTTTTGGGTAACGTTTATCATTCTTTATGTTATATCATGATTTTTTAAATTTATTTTTGGTCTTTTTTGTGTTTCTTTTTTCCTTTCGTTTACTATTAATATTGACTTGAAAATGATGCATAGTGCTATTTTAGTTATAAGACTGTCTTTTAACATGACCGTTGGATTTTAATACACTATTACTCAAAGGGATGTTTCTCTTTTGTAACTGTATTCATGAACCATATTAATTGACATTTATTATTATTGAAATGTAGTAAAATGTTTCTAATTATTGGAGAAAATGGTAATTTTGATGTAATAAAATCTAGAACCAAAATTTTTGCTTATACTTTCATACTAAAATCAAATCGTGACATTTGTGTGTGACATGCAAAATTCTTCCCCTTCGTTTGAATTGGATGGATACAACTAATATAATTCATCTATTCGCTGAATGTTTCTTAACTCATTTTGTGTTTACAAGTTTAATGAGATTTTTCTCTATAAATTAAAATGGTACGATGTAATATAGTGAACTTAAGTATCAATTAATGTTTTATCTTGTCATCAACCAATATTTTCTAGATTGAACTTCAATCATCATAAATTATAGTAAAAGCAAAATATAAAACATTAATCATCAATTAATAAGGGCATAATTGGGATAACAAAAATTAAGACCATCAAAATGCATAGTTCAACGACACCAAAACTCATGGTAACTTTTATAATAGTAATGATAATGATAATGATAATGAAAATGATGTGTTATTAAAAAGTTTTTAGATGTAAGGCTCTAAGGTGTTTCTAGAGTTCTTGAGATGTTTTGAAATACCTTTCTTTCCCTCCTATGTCTTGGGATTTGTCGCCCCTTCCCCACTCTCGTCTCCTTCCCCTATCTCACCCATGAACATGAGGTCCTCTCCCTATTCACTCATTTTTTTTCCTTCCATCGATGAGATTTTTATTTCAACTCAAAGTTTAAAAACCTAAACACCCATTTTCTTTAAGTATACAGATTGTTTATCGAGTATAAGATATTAGGTGTTAATCTCACAGAAAAGATTATCAATTATTAGTGATTTTTGAACTCTTCTATTATTTAGACTACTACAAATAAAGCAAGCAAATTTATACTATGAATCATAAAAATTTGGTAAAAACAATAACAAAGAGATTCCTAGAGTTATGGATTTACTATCTACTCTTGTAAGTGAAATTATTGGTTAAATGAATTCATTTACTTTGGTAAGTTATGGCATAATTTTCAAATGTATGTGATATACGCTTTCGCGAATATACCAACCATATATATAATTACTCCATATCGTGATATGAAACTAGTTATGGATTCATTAAATTCTATGAAATTACATGGAATAAGCTACCAAAGCCACAAACGTGTAACCCTATATTAGTGAATTAACTTCCTAGATTTAACACTTTCATGAACTTGGAGATATTTCATTTGAGAAAAATGTATTATAAGTAGAATGTAATTTGGACAATAGCTATTTGTTATTTTCGATCATGGGCTTTAGATGTCATGACTCACAAATGACAAAAGATAAGTGTACTCTGGGTTAAAAGGTTGTTTACATCACATTAGGGCAAGTGCGATAAAGTACACTCTTGCCCGATTATATCAATCATATATCATTCGATCACATTGGTCAAGTATTGAAAATAAGTGTCCAGTTCAATCAGGTATTTGGAAGCACTCACCAAAGATTTAGTGCTTGTCAAAATCACTCTCGGTTGTAACTCCTTGGTTGGAGTCCAAATCTGCGATACAATATCATTTAAAAACTTAAAATCACTAGGGTTCGAAACTTAAGAGTTTCCTTTAAACAGATCAAGTAAATGAAACTCGTTTAGATAGGATCATGTTACATATCGAACTCTAGAAAATTCATGCTCGCTCTTTTGGTGTTGCTAAAGAAGCAACTAAAACTTTGGAATTCGCATTTGAGTCTAAAAGACTAGGAAACTATATTCCGAGTGGTCACCACTTTCATTTTTCCAAGGGTATGAGTTTCTGCCAAATTTTAGCTTATATACCTTTACGAAAGAAAATTCGAATACCATAGACAATCCAAGTTCAATTCGACCTCAAATCATCGCTCAAACCACGAGTACACACACCTAACTTTCGAGTGAAAATTTGGGCAGCATGCCCTTTGTATTTAGCTATTTTTCAGCCATTTATGGCTTCATTATTTTCCTCAACTCAGCCCAATTCAACATATAAGCAAGCTCAACACAATAGCTATTCAACTAGACTCAATATTATTCAATTACAAGTCAATTCGAGCAGTGCAACCATCCAAATCAAAGCTAGAAGTTAGAAACTAGTTTTAAAGACAAATAGCCTCATAGTAGGTTTGACATCTCTCGGCAGTCACAACTGAAGCTATGCTTATCGGATTGGGATAAATTTTTTGGTGTTTCTAAGACAAAGACCTACGTTTCCTATGAAGACACCAACACCCAGTTCTTGCATCTTCAAGGTCAAAAATCGCAATCTCAGAGAAAACAGAAGACTGTCAGCTAATTTGGGTATTTGAGCAGTCAGGGGTACTTTAGTCATTTCATTTGACCAATTATTTGTTATCTATAATATTTCAAATGACGAAATAAGGGTAATAATGGCTAAGTCTATTCAAGATTTTCTCGAGTTACCACATTCTCCCCTCTTAAGAAAATTTCGTCCTTGAAATTTCACACTTTTAATCGTAAAAAGTTCCGGGTATTCTTTCCGCATTTTATCTTCCAATTTCCACATCACTTCGTCTCATCATTCATGTTTCCACCAAAATCTTAACCAATGAGATTTGTTTCTTAGCGTTTTCTCCTTCTGATCTAAGGATTGTATCGGCTGTTTTCCCAAGTATATAAAATTCAACTATTTTAGTTTACAATTCAACTGAGCGTTATACCTAATTAAACAATCTATAACTTAGATAACATCATAACCTGACGTTTTCACTTGACGTTATCACTCCCTAAACTCTATAACTCTCACAACTAGTCTATATACAAATGTGTAATAATCAATTATGCATGCATACAATTGGAGGTAGCTGTAACCCAGAAACACATTCACTCCATATATATCATTAATACAAAGCAAATTCATGATCAATTAAATTACAGCACATAACAAAGTCAATTACGGCATATATCAAGCTCAAGTACACTTTAATAAGAAGTCAAACAAGTCTTTTTAAGTACATTCAATATCCAAACATGGCAAAGTTCCGACTCACTCATCCCAACCCTAGGGTTTCTATCCATAATAGAGATGGTAGATCCCTGAAATTCCGACCTTGATTCGCAAAAGTTCATTTTTTTTTTATGTTCAAATATCCCAATAATATCATCCCATTCACTAGATCTATCAAGTCATGGCTTCATCATTAGTCTGTCCTTTCTTCTAAACGTATGAGCTAACAAATAGATCAAATTTACTAACTTTAACATATTATTCATGTTCTCACCCTTTCCTGCTTCTTGTTATCAATAATTGTTATATCCACAACTTGTAAACATGTTACGATAAATATTTCTTTAGACTCATAAACTGCAACGACTCACCATAACATCATTGCCCTAATAATCACCACCTACTCCATATATTACATTTCTCTGAATTCCACTGCAAAATAATTCATTTTCTTATTTCATCCATCTAAGCCTTGCCTTAATAGTTAAAGCACCATTAACCTGAGTCTTGACTTACTCTTCTCCATTGATAGACATTTATTTTATACTGACTACCGTGTATAATCATCCCAACATAGTCAGGGTGACAATCGTTCAAGTGCATTTACTAATCCAATTACCCTATTAGCAACACTAATCAAAATTCCTTAGTAAATTGTAGATCTACTACGTCTAATATCAAATCAAATAATATGATCATTACTTAAGTACATCAATGGCTCTTAAGTATTCTAAATGATCTCAAACATTTCATACATTGGCTTTTCTAATAACCTAACAACTAGTTATCTTTATCCTATTGGACATTAGCCCCAAATAATCCTCCAATAAAATTTAAGGAGCCACAATGTCATCGAGAACTCACCTTACATGGCAAATTCGTAAAACTTGTCTCATCTCAATTTTGAAAACTCTCCTCAAGGTTTAGAGCTGTTCACAACTGCATAGTTCTTACTTAAACTACGATTTCACTCAAATTCTAAGTCTAAACCTATATTTTGGGTAAGAGATGGCATATATTCCATTTACCATTGAACGACTAGTAAAATTATTCATCTTAAAAATAGAATTGGCACTAATCTTCAGGATCTCACTATTGGCTCTTCACTTTTAACTTTCAAAAGCTAGACTTGGTCCTTTCGATTCTACTTTGCCAAATTTAATCATGCTTTCCAGTCCCATCATAATGCAATATACTAAATTCTTCATAATTTGCAAATACACCATTGAATGAAATATCTGGTACTCGGGTACAAGAATCTAACAATAGTATAATTCACAGCTCAGGCTGGCCGGTCCCAAGAGTAACTCACCTATATTTGAGATTCCTACCCGATGTACATATCTAATTCTCTTAACAATAGTAATTAGTTCAACACTAAATAGGCCATTCCCCACAGTCCGAGAACCCTCTCCCGGCACGAGCTCGATAGGAGCTCTGATACCACCTATGACGACCCCACCTCCCCTTAGGGCGTACCCCAGGGTTTAGCGGACCGCCTACCCAACTCTCGCCAGGACTAAAATCTCAAGAGTAAAAGAAATACCAGTTCCAACCTTGGAACATACATGTACTTTCATTTCTATTTCAAACATTCGTACAATTCCACATATATCAAAAAATATGAGTTTCAGATACATTCAGTTCTAATCGAGCACTAGCGCGAGTACAATCGGAAAATTCAAAAACTACTAGACTACGCTAGCCTGTACCAGTCTCACGCCTCGCTCGTACCCTTATAAGGAAAACAAATGGCATGGAATGAGCTAAAAGCCTAGTGAGGTTCCAAATAGCAAGTTGACCAACATTGAAAAGTACAAATATCACGTAACAAAATAGCGAGCATAACAAGTTCATGAAAGTGAGCAATAACACTTCAAATAGCAAATGTCAAAATGAGCGAGTGAAAACTCTTTTTGTTTTCCAAAAGAACAATAACACTTCAAATAACAATCAATGTATAAGGATACAGATGGCTCTCAGGAGCCAAATTCCCATTTCTTCACCAGAGCTTGATCAATTATTAGTTGACACTCCGTCAACTTTCAAGTAAAGTAACTAGTCCAGTAGTACACCACTTAACCTCCAATCACCGTCCACCAACCAAACCCCTTACCAGGGCCAAACTCCACAATAAATACTGGTGGCAATACTCGAGTATACCGATTAGTCGAGAAGATAATACTCCACTCGACAACACTAGATACCCATGGTTCGTTATCTAATCGACCAAGCCCTTGCCGGCTCGACTAGATTAACTAGCCAGTAGGGTTTGGGTCCCCAAAAAGTCGATGAGATACATCTCCAATCGACTGAACAAGATAAAAGTACGGAAACGGGAATGAGAGGTACCTCCCACTCGAATCGAGTGTGGTACATACTGCCGCTCAGTACTTACAAGTCACGTACAAGTATATCAAGTCATTTGCACCCAGCAACGAGTACATATCACATTAGGGCAAGTGCGATAAAGTACACTCTTGCCCGATTATATCAATCATATGTCATTCGATCACATTGGTCAAGTATTGAAAATAAGTGTCCAGTTCAATCAGGTATTTGGAAGCACTCACCAAAGATTTAGTGCTTGTCAAAATCACTCTCAGTTGTAACTCCTTGGTTGGAGTCCAAATCTGCGATACAATATCATTTAAAAACTTAAAATCACTAGGGTTCGAAACTTAAGAGTTTCCTTTAAACAGATCAAGTAAATGGAACTCGTTTAGATAGGATCATGTTACATATCGAACTCTAGAAAATTCGTGCTCGCTCTTTTGGTGTTGCTAAAGAAGCAACTAAAACTTTGGAATTCGCATTTGAGTCTAAAAGACTAGGAAACTATATTCCGAGTGGTCACCACTTTCATTTTTCCAAGGGTATGAGTTTCTGCCAAATTTTAGCTTATATACCTTTACGAAAGAAAATTCGAATACCCAATATACAATCCAAGTTCAATTCGACCTCAAATCATCGCTCAAACCACGAGTACACACGCCTAACTTTCGAGTGAAAATTTGGGCAGCATGCCCTTTGTATTTAGCTATTTTTCAGCCATTTATGGCTTCATTATTTTCCTCAACTCAGCCCAATTCAACATATAAGCAAGCTCAACACAATAGCTATTCAACTAGACTCAATATTATTCAATTACAAGTCAATTCGAGCAGTGCAACCATCCAAATCAAAGCTAGAAGTTAGAAACTAGTTTTAAAGACAAATAGCCTCATAGTAGGTTTGACATCTCTCGGCAGTCACAACTGAAGTTATGCTTATCGGATTGGGGTAAATTTTTTGGTGTTTCTAAGACAAAGACCTACGTTTCCTATGAAGACACCAACACCCAGTTCTTGCATCTTCAAGGTCAAAAATCGCAATCTCAGAGAAAACA
>NW_020862679.1:0-11646 GCF_003713205.1 Coffea eugenioides | reverse complement strand
CTTTTTAGGGTTACCTGGTCGATTTTCAATAAATCGTCAATTCATTTGACCAATTTACCCTTTTAGGGTGATTTGGTCGATTTTTGCATAAATCATCAATCTCTCTTTCATTCATTTGGCCAATTTACCCATTTTTAGGGCAACCGAGCCGATTTTTGAATAGATCAAGTTTCGTTTAATCTATTTGATCGATTTACCCTTTTTAGGGTGATCTGATTAATTTGGATAAATTAAATTTCATTCAATTCATTTGACCTGTTTCCCTTTTTAGGGTAATCCGGTCGATTTTTAATAAATTGTTAATTTTATTTGACCAATTAGGATTTCAATGTCGAATTTCAAAATGGAAAACCTAGTCGATTTTGAGAAAAGCATCCATTGCATCCAGCCATTTGATCAGTTGGAGTTTTGACCCGTGCTTCACTGAGAAAAGTTGTCAAAACGATTTCCAATCTCTTCGATAGGAAGTTCGTCAAGGTCAAACCCGTGCGTTTTTGCAAGTTTTTGTATCGATCAAAAGTGATCAATCTCTTCTCATTCCAATGGGCCAAATTTTTCAAATTATTTTTCACTCCATAAGCTGATCGGATCCATCAGGTATTGTATAGTGCCTGCTCTGGAGGATTGCATCATCATTCTAGGCCTACCCTTGGCACAAAAAGGGCTCCCCCCATAGGACATGCATCCGAATTTTCTGGATATCTACTAACTCTTGCCTTTTTCTTTTCTTTTTCTTTATTTTCTTTGGAATAATTAAGCGAGGGTTGAGTCTAAAGGCAATCTTTCAAAATATTCTCAGGTAATATTTAAACATAGCTTCTCGTCGAAGCCCCATCATAACGCGATCCCGCAGTCAAGCCCAGAGGAATCGTGTAAACATGAGTTCAGAACCGGAACAGTCGGATATGTCTGCTACTACAGCCCAACCTGAGACTGCAAGTTTGGGGGTCCAACTGACCGAGATGCTTACGAAGTTTGGTGAGATGGCATCTGAAATGGCCGCCCAAAAGAAATTAATCGATGAGCTTATCAGTAGCGGAGTTCAACCCGAGCCTGTACTCGTCAGTCAATCGGGGCCAGAATCATTTGTCATCCCTTCAACTCAAGTCACTGATACTCCATCATTCCCTATTCCACCCGAGGAAACTTTCGCCTATCCCACCACAAATTTGCCATACGCCTACCCTCCTAATCCTTCATCTTTTCTTACTCGCAGGCAAGGCTCACAACCCCAAGCTACTTCAAATATATCACCTGAGCTACATACCTTTTATTACCCTGCTGCTGAACCTTTCCTACCAGACCACACTGTTCAAACCAAGCCAGAAATGGGGGAATCTTCCACTCCCGTTGATATGAAGCTGCTCAAGCGCCTTGACCGCTTTGATGAGTTTATGGGGAAAAGTCAGGGGTTGAACAAGCAAGGAGTTTTGGATTACGATAAGCTTTGCCTTTTGCCGAATGTGCGGTTGCCTGAGAGGTTCAAAACCCCTAAATTTAACAAGTATGATAGGACGGGTAATGTCTCTGCCCTCGAATCGCAGTTGGATGCTTTGCAAGGACAAGGGAGCAGTGGGAAAAAGCAACAATTCCAAAAGGAAAAGGGGGAAATCGTTTTTGTTTGTGATCGAAACCGTGTCCCAAGCTCCAGGCCTAGACAGCACCCTACCTACTCAAACTCCTACCCTTATCATTCGAACCCTCATCCTGTTCATCACCCTAATACCACTCAACCTCGTCCTCGCCCTAAATACACCAACTCGTCTATAGCCCCTTTTCAAATATCTCAGCCTAACTTCCAACAAGTTCGACCCCGACCTCCCTACAATCAACAATTTTCTCCACCAAACAGACCTACCTACAACTATCCCCAACACACTAAAACTTACAATCAAAGCCGTAGCCGAACATTCACCAACCTAGGCAGGCCTCTGGACCAATTGTATGAACAATTAAAGGCTGCTGGTAGAATTGGCATAATTCTCCCTCCAACTTACTCTCATGGCGTCCCTGCCGGATACAATCCTCAGTACACTTGCGCCTATCATTCGGGAGCACCCGGCCACCCAACCACTGATTGTAGAGCACTTATGCACAAGGTGCAAGATATGATTGAAGCAGGAGAGATTGTAATTAGAAGAAAAGAGGCACAAGCGCCAAATGTGGATAAGAACCCCCTGCCAGAGTACGATAACACCATTGGGGTTATTATGGACCATACGGAATTTAAGGAGCCTGCTAAAAACTCATCAAGTGAGGCTGAAGTGTTTGGAAATGATGCAGAATTTCCCGATATCCCTGAGGGATCAATTTCCAATTAGACAGCCGAATTTCTACCCATTCAGAAGGAGTTTCGGTAAACCTAAAGGGGTTTGTCATTCATGCGAATTCATGAGGAAAAAACTTTTGCATCTGTAATGAAAACATCTTTACTTTTGACCAAAATTTGCGCATGTAAATATTTTTTAAGTTTTATTTCATTTGCTTTCAATCAAAGGTTTTATGAAAATGCACAAGTCATTCTTGTCAGGTTATTTTGTTTATTCGTTTGTTTATATTTCGATCATATTGCTTGTTCATTTGTTTGTTGTATATTTGTTTGCTTATTATTCCAAATTCGTTAATTCTTTCAAATGACCAAAGATAGAATTATTTGACCCTTTGGATATCACTTTTCTGGAATTCAATAATGGCAATCTCTATCTCACTCACGACTTGAGAATTTTGGAACCCAGATTTCAAAGCGAGAGTGATAATGAGAAAGTATTTGATTCTTTTTCAAAAAATCTTGAACAAAACGAGGAGAAATTCAAACCAAACCTAGAAGCCATAGCAATTGTTCACATTGGCACTAAGAATAAGGTCAAAAGGACATAAATCAGCATTCGTTTGGACAAAAGCAGAAAAGGAGATGATTAAGAGTTTGACCGTGTGTCAAGGTGTACAGATGGTTGGAGGCAGTCTCGTTTGCAGTAGCAGAAATTCAATCTTTGCACACTCTAATGGGAGTTCAGCCAAGAATGCCGTTTGTCATGAAATGTTACAAACACGCCTGGCCTGAGCCTACGACAAGAAGTTTCATCAGCATACATTTTGAGGAAGGCGACAAAGCACTCAAGCGAACTTTGCCAATACAAGACGAAGGCAGAGACAAATTCGCCCAAAATCAGAAAGGGCCGTTCGTTGTCCAAAAGGTATTACCTGGCGGAATACTCATGCAAATGGATGGTCGAACATTCCCTCAACCCATCAAATCAGATATGTGCAAGAAGATTTTCATTTTGATCATGCAAATTTTCCTTAGAAATTCATGCAAATGGCGAAATGCAAGTCAGGCCCTCTTCTTTTACATTTAAAGCATTTTATCCCTACTTGTCCCCTTTGAGCCATCAGAATTGACAAATTTTCGTTTGGCAGCCCCTGAGAATTGCCAACCCCACACTGGGGCAAATTCATTTTGAAAAGAGATGATTGGAAAGGAAAGAAAAACCCCATACTGGGGCAAATTTATCTTGGAGAAAAGATGAAAAGGGAAAAAGAACCCCACACTGGGGCAAATTTAGTTTTTGAAAAAAAAATGCAAAAGTAAGAAGAATGCAATGAAGAAAATGCAAAGGGAAAAATCCAATCAAACTGGGGCAAAATTTTCCTCAGTTTTGTTCAAAATTTGGAGATGATCTCAAAATGATGCAATCTCAGGTTATTTCACACCTCTCATCAGATTTGCTTTCAAGCCTCAACTTTTCTTGAAAACACCCCACCTGACCTCATTACAAAAGCCCAAAGTCCTGGCTTTCGTCACTTGTTGTATTTCTATTAGGAATTTTGCTAATCAACTGGCAAGTGATGTTCATAAGGCCTTCGCCTAATCTTACAAGGGAAGTGCATTTTACTGATGCCTGAAATCTCTAACTCACATTTCTGAGTCGATCATGGTCGAGATATTTCGTTTTTTTTTAGGTGAAAACCCGAAAGGGCACCTCAAAAAAGAAAAAAAAACAAACGAAACAAAACAAAACAAAAACAAAAAGGGTGGGGGCAACCTTGGTGAAAACCCGAAAGGGCGCCAAGGCAAGTTTTTTGCAACGAGCAAGCACGAGGAGGAACAGCTGGTGACTTGGTTCATTTGGATTTCTTCTCATTTTTGTCATACTTCTGCCAATATTAAATTCCAGAACAAAGATATCCAGAGATTTGAATATGACATCTGTTGGCCAAAACTGTGTCGCTTTGTAAAAATATTCTTTTCTAAATACATTCTTATGAAATTCATCTTTCCTCATTTGCTTGTATTCATGGCATTTTGTAGGATTAAGCACAGTTGGTGGTGTTTTACATTCTTTGGCATTCCTGCATAACATAGGAAATCATTTTGCATTGATTTTTCATGCATCATTCTTTTACCATTGGATTCGGATGAATGATAAACCCTAAGGTTTGTGCAAGAATATGGGATTCAATCATCTTTTAAAGTGAGTAAAATGCAACCAAGCTGCTACATGGATTTGGTGACATGGTAAATGTGCACTTTATTGGTCTCCGGAATCGAAAGGTTTCAAAATTACAAATTCAACTAAGGCAGATGCCGCAGCAAAAGTTGGCAAAGGCATCAAAAGACTCATGTTTACACGATTCTCAAGGCAAGCCGGATCGAATGATGGTGGCAAGTCCATTATTTCTTCTTTTCTTCCAGGAACGATGCATTTACAAACACAAACAACCACACTTCTTTTCGCACCTGAATCGACGTCAGAAAAAGCTCTCCAGTAAGCAAAGACGAAATGATAATTTGGCAAAGGTTGGGTCATAAGGAACAACATCAGCTATCGTTCCAGCCATAAAAATCTAAATCTCCCTCTTGGTACAAAAGTTTGAACTACTCTCAGGTAAGAACTCAATTCATTGTTTAAAAATCCCGTGGGTCTATCCCAATTTTAAATTTCTGTTCGGGTCTATCCCGTGGGTCTATCCCAATTTTAAATTTCTGTCCGGGTCTATCCCGTGGGTCTATCCCAATTTTACATTTCTGTTCGGGTCTATCCCGTGGGTCTATCCCAATTTTACATTTCTGTTCGGGTCTATCCCGTGGGTCTTCCCAAAATCTTACATTTTTCCGGGTCTTATCCCTGGGGCTAGGTCCCAAATTTAAAATTTCTGTCCGGTCTATCCCGTTGGGTCTATTCCATTTTAAATTCTCGTCCGGGTCTATCCCGTGCGGTCTATTCCCAATTTTTAAAGTTTGGTCCGGGTCTATCCCGTGGGTCTATCCCAATTTTAAAATTTTCTGCCCGGGTCTATCCCGTGGGTCTATCCCAAATTTAAATTTCTTGCCCGGTCATATCCCCGTGGGTTCTATCCCAATTTTAAATTCTGTCCGGGGTCTATCCCGTGGGTCTTATCCCAATTTTTAAATTTTCTTTCCGGGGTCTATCCCGTGGGTCTATTTTTTCCCACAAATTACATTCCAGTCCGGGTCTTATCCCGTGGGTCTATCCCCAATTGTAAATTTCTGTCCGGGTCTATCCCGTGGGTCTATCCCAAATTTACATTCCAGTTCCGGGTCTATCCCGGCGGTCTATCCCAAATTTTAAAATTTCTGGTTCGGGTCTATCCCCATTTTTTACATTCATGTTCGGGTTCAGTCCCATTTTTTAGAATTCCTGTCCGTTTCGGATCATTCTGCAAGGCCAATAACACACAGGTAAGTTATTTCGGTGTCTACTTCTTTGTCTCAGTTTTTTCAAAACTCAGACAAATAAGAGGGGCAAACTGAGACACAAATTATTGAATAATTTTTATGTAGCATCTATTTCATGATTTTCATTTTAGATTGCTTGCATTTTAGTTCGTTATTGTGTGTTTTGCCACTATTAATTGTTAATGATATTTTAGTTTTATTCATTGAGATTTCTTTTCGCCCTTAGTTGACCATTTTCATTGCTATTGATTTCTTGTATACTTTTAGTATTTAGTTTTAAGGTTTTAGGCTTTTAAGCTTGAAAATTAGTATAGAGTTTTTAGAAAAAGAAAAGCGGAAAACATAAAAAATAGGTTTTAGTCATTTTGTTTTTATTCAATGCTTTCTTGAAAGAAAATATGAAAATGAAAAATCATAAAAAGGAGAAAAGAGAAAAATTAAAGAAAAAAGAGGAAGAAAAGAAGAAAAAATTCAAAAAATAGCTTTAGTTGGATTGAAAAAATGAAAAAAAGAGAAAAAAGAAAAAAGGAAAATTTGTTCACAAAAATATGTTTTATTTCTTTAAATTCAATCTTTGGGGCACTTTAGTTATTTTTTATTAAGTTATTTTTTGAGAAAAAGAAAATGATGAAAAATTGAAAAAATTGAAAAATTTAAAAATGGCCTTTGTGGTTTAGTTTTTGTTTAAAATTATTTTTTGTTTTGCTTATTATTATTTATTACCTGGTTTGTGTAATTTTGTTATTATATTATTTATATTTTATTTTATTCTGTAATTATCAAGTGCCGGAAAAAAAAAAAAAAAAAAAAATTTATCGCGGCATGCACGCTGCAATTTTTTGCAGCGTGCAAAGGACATTCACAAGAGACGATCGGAGGGTTGGATTTCACAGGGGTAACAAGCCCCTCATCCTCATCGTTGAGATGAGGGTTTAGGAGGTTGAGAGCTGGATATAAAAGGAAGAGAAAACCACAGCCGCGAGAGGGTTTTTCGGTGAGCAAAAGAGGATAGAGTGAAACAGCGAAAGCAAAACTAAAGGTGAGAGCTGGGGTTTGGGCCTAAAAAATCTGGGGTTGAAGAGAAAGAGGGACGGTCGGCTGTGGGAAAAGGCTAGGGTCTTGAGAGAGGTAAAAGCTGAGGAAAAAACGAGAGCTTGAGAGGAGAGCAACAAAGGAGTACCGAGAATTTCATCGTCAAACATTGGCTGAGGTGGTGACGCCGCCGTTGCTGGTACTGTTTTCTTCCCACCGCCGTTGCACTTGTCGCTGAGAGTACGGGTTTAAGGCAGTGGAGCAGTTTGGGCGATCTGGGATATCCACAACATAAGAGGAAGAATTTTTGTTCAAAGATATTTCTGGAAATGATACCAGGAAGGTGTCTAAATCGCGGCTCAAACTAAGAAGCTCGAACGCTCCAGGTCTGCTCAAGGGAAATTTCTTCCTCTCGTTCGTTCGATCGTTGGAGGTCTCCTGTCCGTGCAGCAGCCTAAGTGCTCTCAGGTATAATGGATCCCTTTCAAAGCTAGTTTAACACAGTTTGCACAAGACTCGGGCTTCATGCATAACTCTTTTCATCTTCTAAGTTTCAGTCATTACCCATGCCTGATGACTATGATTGTGATTGTGCTCGGTGTCGTTGTTTCTGCTGTTAGTGTGTTGTGGTGTTACCCTTTTGTTCATCTAATGCACACACAAAACCATGGATTCAGCTTAGGAGCCATGAATAGCTAATAAAGCCAGAAACTTGAAGCTAATGAACGAATCTGCGTTTGCAAGTTTTCCCCTGTTCAGTGTTTCTTTCTTTTCAAGGCTTGGTTTTGTATTTGATGATGGGTCTAGGGAGTTTAACAAGAATTTGGGGACTTTTTGTTGTAATGAACTTTTGCTGCATAAAGCTTAATAAACATCTCAAACCCGAGTTAAGGATTGTTGCTGCACTACGTTAACCGCTTTTAAAGCTGTCGCATAATAGCCATTTTGCATGCATTTTCCAGAATGTTGTGTGACATCTCCCCTAGTTTTCTAGCCATCTGGATTGTGATCACTAGGTAGTTTGTTGCTTAATTTGGAATTACGGTGTTGGTTTGAAAACTATCTAATCAAGGTTGTGCTCAAAATCCGGTCATGAACAAACCAGAAAACTGCAAAGGCTTTCGGCTTCATGAGTTGTATGTGTTTGCCATCTTTTTGATGCTTCCATGGCTGCTGTTTTGCCTGTGTTTTCTTGCAAGTTCGGAGATGAATTTTAGCAGCAAAGGGTATAGGTTGCACAGTTTGCTAATTTAGAAACTGATCTGCATAACTTGTATGTTTGGCAATGGAATAATGAAACCCGGAAGGTTGCAGATTTTTGTTTTACAGAAGATTGGCTTGCTTGAATGTTCAACTGCTGTGATTTTGACTGCTCAATATCATGCTTTTGCTGTTTGAAAAGCTGGCCCTGTTTGAATGAAAGCTTGCATCTGATGAACATCACAAGTGTAGCTAGTTGTAGCCAGGAATGGCAGAATGCTATGTCGATGTTGGCATGATCATTTGTCCAAATTTTCTGATGTTTTAACATGATGATCTTGTGTCATTGCATGGTCTTCTGTTGGATTTAGTTTTTTGTAAGATTAGTTGATAAATTGGCATGGTCATTGGAAGTCATGAAATGTTTTCATGCTCATACTATTTGCAGCAGAAAGAAACTAGCAGTTTTACTTGGTCCGTAGTTGCCGAAAGAAAAGTTTTGTTGCAGTTCCCTTCCCTCCTTTCGTTGTCGATTAAAACCAAATTGGCCATCTCAATCCCACAAACAAATTTCATGTTTTTCATTTGGATCAATAATTTCTGGTTTGGTGAATTGGTTTGCTTGATGAAATGGATGTATTTGCTGCTGGAAATTACTGAAGTTTTGGAGACAAAAGGGAGCAGTTTTGTTTTTTTAGTTTAGTTGCAGAATCTTAAGTTTCCTCGTATGCATGCATGTACTAATTCTTCAAAAATTGCCTCTTAACTCCCTTAAGTTCCTCCTTGACTCACTATGACCCAGAAATTGGAAAGATTAATCAATTTAGTCCATGAGATTTTGCAGCAATGCTACAAAGACCCGTTTGCTTTTCAATCGTTTGCATTCAAGTTCTAAAGTGTTTGCAATCTGAGCTATTACTTGCTTTTGTCTTTGCCCTTAGACCTTTGAAGTTCCTGAAAGTGTTTGATCAAGCTTGAGTGCTTTGCTAATATTTGCAATTTGATCCTTGGAAATTTTAATTTTTCAATTTCATTGCTTGTTTTGCTTCAACTAATTACCATGCTTTGTCAATTGCACTTAAGCCATGACTTTGGGGGCATTATGACCAAGTGAGCTTGTGTTTGCCTATTTTCTTTAATTTTTCCAAATAAATTGGTACCTTGACCATTTCTTTTATTTTGGAGGATAAATAAGTGATTTCACTTCATTGGGCCCCAATTCCAAGGGAGGTACACTCTATCCCTCACTTGCACTTCATTTGACCCTATGTGCTCCTACGTGCTATGTGAATACGCCTGCCTACTCCGCTTTCCTTACCTCCTTGCATGCATTTACTTGCTTTTACTTTTATTTAAGTTTTATGGGGTATGTGTACACCTCTTGGCTTGTAATAGATAGGGCTCGGAGAGCATTTGGTCCATTTCCCCTTCCCCTTTATGCTTTTATGGGGTATGTGTACACCTCTTGGCTTGTAATAGATAGGGCTCGGAGAGCATCTGGTCCACTTCCCCTTCCCCTTGCTTGCTTGTTTTTGTTGCTACATGTTAATTGCTTTATTAGGCTCTTGCATCTAGTCGAGCATGCTAAATGCTATGTGCTATGTGTTTACGAGTATTTTGGCATGTCTACTTGCTTTCATAGCCATGAATGAATGGAATGGATGAATGTACGTTTCCGCTAGTCCAACGCTAGTCGGAATTCATAGAACGGGCTAGTCCAACGCTAGACCCTTAGGGATTTCCCCTCATTAGCATATCATTTGCTTGTTCACCACATATCATGCATTTTTCTTAGTTTTATCACTTGGCATGCTCCTCGAACCCCCTTTCCCTTCATTTTAGGATTTTTGCATATCATGATAGTTGTAGGGTCCATTTGCTTGAGGGTCCCCTTCTGATAAGGGAAACGAGCGAGTGTGGCTACTCGATGGCCTTAGCACGCTAGTTTTGCCTTCTAATCAAAGGGAAAATCGAAGTCGACAAGTTAGGAGTCATTCCCATACCCGACCTGATGCATTCCCTTAGGTTCATTCATTCTCATTTATCACTCACTCATTCTTTTCAATTCACATTTTCCTTTCCTTATTGTTCATTTTGATTTCTACTTCACAAAATTGCATTTAATTACACCTATATGCACTTATCACTATATTTCATACACTTGCACACAAACACTTGGAATTTTCATACAATTGCACACGTGCACCTTTTCATACACTTGCACACAAACACTTGGAATTTTCATACAATTGCACACGTGCACCTTTTCATACACTTGCACACAAACACTTGGATTTTTAATTTCTTTCATACACTTCCACACTTGCACATTTGAGTCTCATTTGCATTAATCGACCTCTATGGGGGTTTTCCTTTGTTGGCCGCCACAATTCATGTGGTTTGGGACCAAAAGCCTCACGAGAGACATCGTAGAATTTAGGATTGCATTTTCCTTTCCGTTTTGCATTCATATAGTCATATCCAACGTGCGAACATACATTGGGTAGAAAAATTAGGAAAATTGGTTTAAGTCACGCAACTAGCCTTGGTTAGGTCGAAGGGGTGCCTTGGATTTTTATCCTTGCCTTCCCCTTCGTCAAATGTGACCCCCGATCCCTCTTTTGGTTACGCAGACCCAAAAGTTCTCAAAAAGGGTTTATTTACTTTTTTTTTCAAAAACAAAAATCATTTTTGGGTGACTTGGTACACCCTAACTCTATACCAAGTGGCGACTCCATTTTTTGATACGAAAACCCTTTTGAACTTCACTTGGCCAAATCGTCGCATTCTAAGTCCCATGGCCTTTTACTTTTCATTCCGCACACGTTCACATGTATATCACACACACTCACACACCATCACAACACACACATTCACACATCATTCAAAAAGTGGGGCGCGACATCATCCATTAAAGAAGAATTTTCAGATGAGTTTTTAATGGCAATTTATAAGTCACCATGGTATGCTGATCTAGTTAACTTTGCAGTTAGTGGAGTAATACCTAGTGATTTGAATTCTCATTAAAGGAAAAAATTTTTAAATGATGCTAAACATTATTTTTGTGAGGAACCATTCTTTTACTAACATTGTGCAGATGGAATAATTAGAAGATGTGTTCCGGAAGAAGAAGTACATAGTATTCTAATGCATTGTCATACTCTTGAAACGGAAGATCATTTTAGTACAACTAAGACCGTAGCAAAGATATGACAATCTGGATTTTATTGGCCGACTATGTACCGAGACACCAGAAATTGGGTTAAAAGTTGTGATCGATACCAAAGAACCAGTAATATCTCAAGAAAGAATGAAATGCCTTTGACTACATATTTGGAAGTTGAGCTATTTGATGTTTAGGGCATTGATTTTATGGGACCATTTCCTAGCTTATATAATAATAAGTACACCTTTTAGCAGTTGATTATGTCTCTAAATGGGTGGAGGCCATTCCTTCACAAACTAATGATGTTAAAGTTGTGCTTAAGTTTCTGAAACGGAACATATTTTGTAGGTTTGGAGTCCCAAAGGCAATAATAAGCGACGAAGGTAAGCATTTTTGTAATAAAGCTATTGACACTTTGTTGTTTAAATATGGGTGCAGGCATAAAAAGTCACTCCCCTATCATCCTCAAGCTAATGGACAAGCGGAGTTGGCCAACCGGGAAATTAAAATCATTTTGGAAAAAACAGTAAACCAATCAAGAAAGGATTGG
>NW_020862678.1:0-10117 GCF_003713205.1 Coffea eugenioides | reverse complement strand
AAAAGACCTCATGCGAGACATTTTAGATTTAGGATTGCATTTTTTTCATATCCATTAGTCATTTCCAACATGCAACACATACTTTGGGTAGAAAAATTGGGAAAAGAAGGGCTAAGTCACGCAACTAATTTTGGCTAGGGTAAGGGAGTGCCTTAGGCTTTGCCTTTGCCTTCTCCCTTATCAAATGTGACCCCCGATCCCTTTCTTTGGTTACGTAGAGCTAAAAGTTCTTTAAAAAGGGTTTGTTTGCTTTTCTTTCCAAAAATCATTTTTGGGTGACTTGGTACACCCTAACTCTATACCAAGTGGCGACTCCATTTTTCATTCAAAAACCCTTTTTGAATTTTGTTTGGTCAAACCGTCGCATTTCACAATCCCACGGCCTTTTATTTTCATTTTCACACACGTTCACATACATATCTCACACACTACTCTCACAACTCAAAAAGTGGGGCGCGACATACATGTCTGAGGAAGTATAAACTTATCAATATTCAATTAGAAATTTGAAATGAAACTTGTTTAACAGACCATAAGAAACAAGATTCTTCCTAACTCTTGGTACATCAAGAACATTAATAAGAGTTATAATATTTTGACAAGTAAAATCCAAATTCAACTTCACTTATTCCTACAATGGGAGCTATGGCTGAATATTTTATATAAAGCAACTATTCCATTTTGAGCTTGTTTCATAGATTTGAAGAATTCTTTATTTTTGCATATATGTTTTATAGCCCTAGTACTATAACCAAGTAAGCAAAGCCATCTTCCATAAGGTTCACCTTGAAGATCATTGCAACCAGCCCTTGCATTATTGAAAGGGGAAAAATCCACTTTTTGTCCAACTTTGAGTTAGGGACACATTTCGTTCTCAAACTTTTAGACTCACCACATTTACTGCATGAATTAACTATTTTGGGCCACATTTCATCCAAAACGGTAAAATGTTCAATTTGGATGGAGAAGATTAACTTGGCCATTAATTTTGACTGAGAAATTATTTTTACTTAACAGTCATGCGCCAAACACGTGACTTTTTCCATCCAAATCAACCAATTTACTGTTTTTGGACTAAATGTGGAAAAAAATAATTAATTCATGTATTAAATGTAATGCATCTAAAAGTTTAGGGACGAAATGTGTCTCTATCTTAAAGTTTATGGACGAAAAGTGGGTTTTTCCCTTATTGAAAGTCTCTTACTTCTCATTTTTAGCCTTCTTAAGAAGTTTATATTTGGACTTGCAGCGTGCAGGTTTGTTGCAATGGCAGCAGTTTCCTCTGTTATTCATTTTCTCGTTATTTTAGTGATTCTTGTATTGATGAAGTTTCTTGCCTCAAGACTTGCTCGAGTGTCCCTCTTCTTTTTTTTTTCAGAAACGATAGGTGATTGTATTGATAAAAAACTTATAGTATTTGAGCAACGGTCCAAAGAATTATACAACGTGTACCTCGACATTTAAGGAGTAGCAAAAGTTCTCTCCTCATCTCTTAAAATGCCTATAGCATAGAGGCTAAGACTTGTATTTTGGTAGAAGAATCTTGGTTCTCATCTTGTGTTTGAGAATCTTTCCTCCTTTGCATGCGAAATTTCCCCTCAACTCTTTATGGACTTTGCCACACTTTCAAGACAGATGTCTTCTCTCTTTATATCTCAAACTGCTCTTGAAATCTTTTCATGTTGGAAACTCACAGCAATGATTTCATCCATATGCATATTTTATTAAGTAAAACGGTTCAAAAATTTCTCAAATTTTCTGCAAATTGTACCATAAAAGGTCTTCTATCTACCATTTTATAATTGTTAAAAAGGAGAAACAAAGAACTGATCTTAATTATAGTATGGGGAAAAAAAGTCCCAGTGGCCCTCAAACTATTATCCGGATGAAGTTTTGGCCCCCAAACAATTAAATGTAAAGTTTTGGCCCCCTATCTATCCAAAGTACAAATTGTTAGACCTTCTGTCAAATTCATCAGTTAATACCGACGGAATCTACGATCACGTGAGAAGCACGCCGAAATACGAAAGGCATTTTTGTCCATAAAGAGCTGTCATCCACTTGGTGAAATGGAGCGAAAAATGATTTTGACCAAACTGTTTACTTTCTCCACTATCTCTCCCTCTGTTTGCCATTAACGGTTCTTGCTGCAACTTTCCGACTACGAGCACTACTACCAGCACCGTGGAAGTAGACATTGAAGCGAAATGGAGTGGAAAATAAGGAAGCCAGACGTGTACTTTGATCCATTTCTTGTTTACGGTAAGTGATTTGACCCTATTTTTGTTCCATTTTCGTCTGAGCAGTG
Organism: Coffea eugenioides; assembly: GCF_003713205.1. Lineage (NCBI taxonomy): Eukaryota > Viridiplantae > Streptophyta > Magnoliopsida > Gentianales > Rubiaceae > Coffea > Coffea eugenioides. Next base: position 7,809 of record NW_020862678.1, on the reverse strand, counting down.
ATGGTTTGTATATAATAGAGGAACAAAGCGTGTCAATAACGTTTAAAAAGATGGTATTAGTCAAATTTTCAGTTTGTCGGGAAGATTGGTGGTCCTATATGTTGGTATCTTTTACTGTAGAAATTAATATTCGCTTCAGTGGTGGTCCTACATTGTTTTTTTATTTTACCCATTAACTATGTCCGACAAAAAGGGGCCACTGAAATAGTAGTTTATTGGCCTAATACAACTGTTTTGACTCATAATTTGTGAGATAATTTATTCTTCCTATTTTAAATATTAAATATTGTATTGACCTGAGGCTAAAATTGTTGCAGAGGCTGATTCTGAATAGTTTACTATACGTTTGCATCATGGGGGGAGAATTAATTGGGGACAATATGTGGGGTATGTTGATGGAGATGTAGATGATGTAGATCTTTGCAGCGCCGAGAAAATGTCCATTCTTGAACTGAATAAGATGGTGGAAAAATTAGGACATCGTAGAGCTGCTATACTGTATTACTATGTTGAACCAAATAAAGATCTATCCAATGGTTTAAGAGAGTTATGCACTGATGAGGATGTTAACAAATTTTCAGAATGGGCTTACAAGTTTAAGGTGATGGAGGTATTTTGTAACCACCTGACACCTGAAGAAATTGAAAAATTTAGGTCTCCTTTGATTGTTAAACCAGTAGAAAAAAAACGTTGTGGTGTTGTGATTGAGGAGTTGGATGAGCAGGGAAGAATAATAGGGGAACCATGTTCTGAAAAAGGTTTTAGAATGGGTCTGTTATTTGAGGAACATACTGGTACAAAAGACAATCGAGATGTGTTACAAAACTCAGGTTTACAGCAGAAACAAATTGAGTCATCAGAACAGCCTCATAGTGCTGGACATGGACAGAGCATTCAGCAGCTTGCTAGTGCACTAGATCTAGAAGGGAGAGCTACTACCTCTGCTTCAACAGACCAGCATCGAGGCACATTCGAACGAGGTGCTGCCTCTGCTTCTACTATCCAGCATGAGCAAGCTAGTGAACTAGATCCAGAAAGAGGTATTGCCTCTGCTTCAACAGACCAGCAAGAAGGCACATTCGAAACTTCTACTATCCAGCATCCTGTTGACCATCATAGCAGTGAACAACCTATTGCAGAGGAAGGAGTCATAGAAGATGTTGAAGAATCAGAATCAGAGCATGACTCTGACAGATTTAGCACTGGTGACTACTGTGGCGATGAGACACTACTGGATGGTTTGATACCAGAGACAACAGGGGGTGGAACTTCAGAGCAGCAGTTTGATGAGCGACTAACACATGAGGTGCAGCCTGATTCACAGCAAAATAATGAAGCAACAGGCACATTCTCTTCACAACAGCATGATGCACAGCAGCCACAACAGAAAAAAAAATAGGTTAGGAGAAGGAAAAATGTACAAGCGCAGCAGCAACAAGCTCGAAATGAACCAGAAGCTTCTGATACATTGGCTGAAGATGTAATCCCAGACCACCTTAGCAGTGATGGTGGCTCATCAGAAGAAGAAGAAGATGGTGACCAATTCCAAAGAAGGTACAAAGATTTTTGTATGGAGAACAAGATTGATATCAGATTTGAGTTGAGTATGAAATTTGGTTCAAGAGCCCAGTTTAAGGCAGCTGTTCAAGAATATGGTATCAAGATGGGGAGACCAGTATACACCAAGAGGAATGAGAGTAAAAGGGTGAGGGCCAAGTGCAAGGCCCCATGCCAATGGTTTGTGTTTGCCTCAATTGAAAAAGCACTTGGGAGTACTGATTTGGTAGTTAAAAGCATGAATGACAAGCATGAAAATTGCAATCATGCCTGGAAAAATAAAAACCTGAAGTCTAAGTGGTTGTCTGACAGGTACATGGAGAGGATTAAGTCGAACTCTCGAATCCCAGTTAGGGAGATCCGACAAACTGTGAATGAGGAGTATCAAGCTCAAATTTCCAGATGGATAGCAGCCAAAACAAGGAAACTGGCACTTGAAATGATAAAGGGATCAGCTGAACAACAATATAAAAGAATTTGGGAATATTGTGTTGAGATAAAAAAGACACATGCGGGCAGCACAATGGAGGTGATGTTTACTCCATTTAGAGGGCCTGGGGGCAACCCAAAATTTATGAGATTCTACTGCTGTTTAGAGCCATTGAAAAAAGGATTTAAGGATGATTTGAGGCCATTGATAGCATTGGATGGGTGCCATTTGAAGGGGACTTATAGAGGGCAGTTATTGACTGCCATTGCAGCTGACCCTAATAATGGGTGGTGGCCCATTGCTTGGGCAGTTGTAGAGAGAGAAGCTACGGAGCAGTGGACGTGGTTCTTGAAATACCTCAGTGATGATTTGGAAATTGAAAATCAATTTCATTATACCTTTATTTCTGACCAACAAAAGGTATACACATATACACTTTGCAATAATGTGAACATGTGTATGTATGTGTATGTATATACATAGTAACCTTCCTTGATATTTTGTTTCTTCCTTTACAGGGGTTGGATAGAGCATTAGCTGAAGTTCTTCTAAATTGTGAGCATAGGTATTGTGTCCAACACATGTATCGAAATTTCAAGAAGAAACATCCAGGTTTGCCTCTTAAGGATAGGCTGTGGAATATTGCCAACAGCACAACAGAGGAACTCTACAATAAAGCAATGGCAGAACTCAAAGATTTTGATAACGAGGCATATCAGTGGGTAAAAAATGCTCCAACTCCTTGGCATTGGTGCAAGGCCTTCTTTCCGACTCACACAAAGAGTGACATGCTGGTCAACAACTTGTGTGAGTCTTTTAATGCACATATTCTTGAGGCTAGAGACCAGCCAATTATAACAATGCTGGAAATGATCAGGGAGTACCTTATGGATAGGATCCGGAAGAGAAAATCAGCAATGGAAAGATATGATAGCCCAACTGGACCTCTAATCAACGAAATTATTGAAAATAGGGTAAAAATTGCAAGTCAGTGGATGCCTATTTGGAATGCAATGCATGGCTACCAGGTGAAAGGACCAAGAGGGGCCCAATTTGCTGTAGATATGGAGAAAAAGAACTGCAGTTGCAGGTTATGGGAGGTTAGTGGCATTCCATGTTGTCACGCCATTGCTGCCATTCTTTTGAGGAATGAAGACCGACGGCAGTACTTGAATGTTTGTTATAGTAGGGGGCTATTCTTGAAGCTTTATGAAAATGTGTTACAACCAATTAGTGGTGAGGATCATTGGCCCCCATCAACAATGCCTGAATTGGAGCCCCCGGTATCAGTAACTCAACCTGGAAGGCCTAGAAAGGCTAGGAGAAGGGACACAATTGAAGGCAAGAATCACGGCAGAAGACTAAGAAGAAGGATCATTATTCATTGTCGAAAATGTGGGGAGGCTGGTCATAATGCAGCAACATGCAAGCAGCCAACCAATGAACAAGGGCAGCAAGATACTTCAACTGAACCTGTGACGCAGCAATCAAATGCAAGAACGAGGAGACAAACAGTAAGTACAACCAACAACATTCACTTTTAATTTTTCCTGTTTAGCAGCTAACATGGTTCATGAAACTTTGGAGGTTATGCAGTCAGAAATACCACAGCAACAGCAGGTTGATGAAGCTGCGCATGAGCAGCCACAACAGCAACCAGGCCAGCAACAACCACATGAAATCCATGATCATGAACCTGGGCACCACCAACCACAACAACAGCAACAAACATCTACCCCAGGCCCGAGTGAAAAGACTTGTCCACCAACCCGTAGCAGGAAAACTTCAACTCGGAAATCACTCACTGATGCAGAAAAAGGAGCCATAAATGCTAACTATGCATATTTGGGTAAGGAGCCACCGTACACAGTTGGTTCTTGGAGAGGAAAGTGGAGTGGAAGAGGTAGAGGGAGAGGAGGACAAACCACAAAAGATAAGGGACGGGGAAGAGCTAATTAAAGAGGAGCAACAGTCAAGAACTGATTGAAGAGGGACCTCTAATCACATTTTTTGCCAACTGTTTTTTGTCTTACAATCTTGAATCTCTTTGGATGTTAGTGGATGAATTCCAATCAACTTTTGTTAGTGCTGATTACGTTTTGTATTCTGGATATATTTTTGTAGACCATTGACATCAGCATTGGTTATGTAGGGTCAGTATAATATGATGGTCTTTATATTTGCTTACTCCACTTTTGCAAATGTTCATGTCTTTGTCTGGTTAGTATATCTAGTTAATGGAATTGTGCTGCGTCTTCACATTGAGGGCCACTGGGACTCAATTGATTTTCACTTTGTCATTCCTTTCAAGCAGAGCAGTTCTTTTACAATTGAAACAACATTACAGAGTATTTCAACAAACAAGTGAAACAATAAAGCCTTACAAATATAGTCTGATTTTTTCCCAGCAAAGCATGCCTGATTTTTCATTCAACAAATCAAAACTTAGATTTCATTGCACATCTACCGATACAGTCATTACAGAGTACAGAAACAATAATGCGCACCCACTTCATCTTCATACTGCTCCTTCTATTTGCCTAAAAACTGTGAGATTTCCATTTTTTTTGCCCCAACTAACTGAGATTATAGTTGTAAGCATCCATGTTAACAAAAACAATCTCACCAGACACTTGTTCACCCACTTTTTGCTATGGATTTCTTTTTCTAGTTCTTTCACTTTGACCTTCAACTTTGCGACTTTTCTTTCTTGTCTTCTTACTTCTTCTTCATACGCATCTCTTTGCTGTTCAGCTACATTAATTCTTTTCAGAAGCCCAGGTATGATCTCCGTTGACCGGCTGCACATCTCCTTGTCGATCCACTGCCAAAATCTGCAACCACCATCCGCGCACACCGCAAATGTCCGTCCAGGATTTCTTGAGGTCCACGAAGTTATGACTCTCGACATTTTCTCACACCTGCACAATGGGAAATCCGGATTGTTGGTTTCTCGCATGCTTCCAGTTCAACAACTTCTTTGGCTGCAATTGAGTTTTTCTTTGTTCAAGTTCAGGAAGAAGTCCCATTTCACCAAGTGGATGACAGCTCTTTATGGACAAAAATGCCCTTCATATTTCGGCGTGCTTCTCACGTGATCGTAGATTCCGTCGGTATTAACTGATGAATTTGACAGAAGGTCTAACAATTTGTACTTTGGATAAATCGGGGGCCAAAACTTTACATTTAATTGTTTGGGGGCCAAAACTTCATCCGGGTAATAGTTTGAGGGCCACTGGGACTTTTTGCCCTTTATAGTATCCTCTTTGCATGTATTTGGATTTGAATTGTCACCGGTGTGGTAAATATCAATGATTCATCACTCGTTTCGTTAAGGATGTGGCCTCTTTAAATTTAATAATCATTGTCCCATTTTTGCTTCTTTTTAGTTTCTTTAAGAGATTTTTCGTCTCCTTATGTGCTAAGTTGTGGTGTTGTCAAGACACATACAACCTTCATCATTTTTTTGTCAACATACGAAGTTTCCTTCATCCCCATATTCACGATGTTGGCTTCCAACTCTTTCAAAGAACAGGAGTTCTTCAAATATAGTCTTAAAGATTGTTGGAAAATAGAAATAAAGGGAACTTTTTAAATATGTATGCCGGTAGAAGAAAATTATAACCAAGTTGTGTATTATGTACACTTTCCTTAAAGCTATATTTGTCCCTTATCTAGTCAATAAATGGAGAAATATCCTTGAGGATAAATTAGAGTGATAATGCTTAAAAGAAACTTACACCTGTTTCTTAAACCTTAGAACAAAAAATCAGTGCACTTTTACAATATAAACTAAGTATAAGACAATAATTTTCTGCAGCAAGATCTTTCAACACTCAAAAGTTACACTCCAGAATTCCGGATGAATTTGTTCCTTAAGTGCTTAATCTTCAAATGAACTTTCCAGCCATGTTGTCTAAGAGATGCTAAAAATTTAGATTAGTTCTATACAATGAGTTCTTACCTGCTAATACTTTCCTTCCAAAATTCTTGTATACTATGTAGTCACAACTTAAAAAAAAAAAAAGACAAGGGACAAAAGAAGAGCTCACAAAAATCATTAACATCAATGCCAATGGCTTCACTGACATTAACTATCCAGGAAACCTCACTATATTTTCAAAATATGCACTCACTTAGTGTTGGAAACTTTTCAAAATTTGTATGATGTACATACATGTAATTAATATATATTCATTAATGTTTTTGGTACATATATAGTATTGTGAATGTTTCTAAAATATACATTCATTTATGAATGTATTCATGTATATGGGAATTCTTGAATGAAAGGATAGATTCATGTTTTGATCTAAGGATCATGAGATGCATGAATTAAAGTGCACAATACTTTGAATCTATTCATACAAGTATTTAATGAGTTCTTTTGTTTTTCAAACAGTTTTCCTATATAAAGAGGTCAAGTAGAGAGTGGTTTGCTGCAAAAAATCACTTTCCTACTACTGTGTACTCTCTCAAAGCACTCCTTAGTTCACAAAGGGTTTGTCTTACTTTGTGCAAGAGTTTAAGACAAACAAATTTTATCTTATCCTAAAGGATATTTGTCCAAGGTTATTGCACTTTATACCGGACAAATAAAGCATAAAGGAAAGTGATTTCTATCACAATTTGAAGCCAATTTCTTGTCACAATATTTGTCAATTCTTTGCAATTTACCCAACAATCTTTAGGCTTTATTTAATACTCTACAATGGCTGGTACCCTGAAAGATTTGACATCCAACATTGTCAAACTCGAGAGGTTTGATGGAGGAAATTTCATTCGTTGGCAAAAACGTGTTCGTTTCCTTCTCACTGCACTCAAAGTGGTCTATGTTTTGACCACACCAAAACCATTGATCAATCCCGATGAAGAAACTCTTGAAGACATTCGAAAACGTCAGAAATGAGAGAACGACGATGAAATATGTCGTGGTCACATTCTCAATACCATGAGTGACAGCCTGTTTGATGTCTACCATTCAATTATTACTGCCAAGGAACTTTGGGATCATTTGGAGTCCAAATACATGCAAGAAAATGCTACAAGTAAGAAATTTCTTGTCTCAACTTTTAATAATTATAAAATGGTAGATAGTAAGTCTGTTATGGAGCAATTTAGTGAGATTGAAAGGCTTCTTAATCACTTCACACAACACAATCTACACATGGATGAAGCCATTATTGTTTGCTCTATAATAGATAAGTTACCACCTTCTTGGAAAGATTTCAAAAGAGATCTCAAACATAAAAAAGAGGATATCTCTTTTGAAATTCTTGCCAACTCTTTTCGCGTAGAAGAGGAAATTCGCATGCAAGAAAAAAAGGATACTCAAATCCTTGAAGAGAACAAAGATTCTACTTCAAAAGTGCATGTGATTGAAGAGAAACAAACTGAAAAGTCTCAAGGTTGCAAGAAGGGCCAACAACCCAAGAATCAGTCCAAGAAAAGGAAGAATGGACAATGCTTCTATTGCAAGAAAGAGGGATATTACAAGTCCAAGTGCCAGATTCTTCAAAACAAGAAGAAGAAACAAGAGTCTTCCCAAAACACAAGTAAAAATCTTGTGACAATGCTATCTGAAATCAATATGATTGAAGATGATTTTGCTTGGTGGGTTGATTCTGGAGCTACGCGACACGTGTGCAACAATAGAACGTTCTTCAAGTCCATGAAACCGGTGGATGAAAGTACCGTTGTTTACATGGAAAATTCTGCTATAATTCCTGTTCAAGGCGTTGGAGAAGTAGAATTAAAATTTACTTCCAGCAATGTTGTAACCTTGACAAATGTGTTTTATGTACCGAAAGTTAGGAATAACT
>NW_020862677.1:0-29407 GCF_003713205.1 Coffea eugenioides | reverse complement strand
TTTATGAGTAATTTGGTACGATGAAGTTCCGGGAAGTAGGTTTAATTTTTGTAAGAAATGCCGTTTGATATTGTTTTTACCAGTATATAAGCGTAAGTGTGCTCTATATAGGTTTATGAGGGAATTTATGACATTGATCATTGGAGGTGGCAGGGTTAAATTTGTGAAAAATGTGGTGTGATAGAGTTGTACTTTTGAGGGAATGTGAAATTGACCAGTTTTTGCAAAATTTTTAGGAGGTACTGTATTGCTCGGCTCAGGAGATTGTACAAGTCGTTGAAATTCACGCATGGCCGTGGTAAATATAGTAAAAGGGCGATTACGGCTTCTTTGGTCACTGAAGTGAGGTAATAGATTGCCAAGACCAATGGTTGAATTTGATTGACATTACAGTTGGTTAATGTTTTAATTTCGCTTTTGCTATTTGAAGAACAAATATGCTGTTTTGTCTCTCATTAATAATTTCTTAATGGTCGTTAATCTATCCTGATTCTGCGTGGTGGTTGGGGACACTGTAGGTATCTTCATGTGGTTCTTTATACAGCAGAAAGAGCTTGGAGCCATGCTATGGAAAAGAAAACGCTGCCAGATGGTCCAAATGCACGTCAGCGTGGCTATCTGATTGGTAGGCTGCGAAAAGCAGTCAAATGGGCTACTTTGTTTCAAGACTTGTGTGCCATTAAGGGAGATTCTAGGACATCTTTGGAAGCAGAGGTGTGCTGATTAATTCATCATTTTGCACTGCTGTTGTGCCCTGTATACAAATAAAGCTATTTTCGGTCAAAATACAATAAGAATATGCAAATTAAGGTTCTATTGGTAAATATTAGTTATAATCATACAAAAAGAGAAGATAGCCCACAAGTTGGGCCCAATTACATACATGTGTTTATACTATTATTATTAAGCAAAATCAAATAGATAGATGTATATATATATATATATATGTGTGTGTGTGTGTGTTTAAAAAAATGTATTCACACACATAAGTAGTGAGAAATGAAAAATTCATTTTTTGAAATGTGAGGGATGGAGAAATTCATTTTGTGTAATGTGAGGGATGAAAAAAATCATTTTATAAAATATGAGGGACGAAAAAATTTATTTTATAAAATGTGGAGTACTATAGATGAGATTATGTAAAATATAATTTGACAAATTTACCCTTAAAAAATGATCATGTGCCTTGCAGATGATGGATTCCGGCCAAAAAATGATCGAAAACCTAGTTAGGGACTAAATTTGTCCGATGTGAATATGTAAGGGATATAAAATTACAATTTTAAAAGTGAGGGACGAAAAAAGTTATTTTACAAAATGTAAGGGACGTTTTGGACGATTTTCCCTAAATAAAATGAAGAAACTAGTTGTGGATACTAAATTCATATAAATGATGGACGAAATTAGTAAGCTATGATAAATTTAACAATGACCCCTAGGCTTTAAGTCTGTTGTCCACGTACCCATAAACAATTTGAATTACACATTAGACTCCAGTACTTGTCATAATCCATTAAACAGTAGACAGCGCAGAGGAGACTAGGATTTTTATGTCGAGACCAAACAGGCTTCATTTACGTTCACTCAGCGACTAAACCAGAAAACCCCGCCGCCGGCAGTGTGCCACAAGCCAGGGGCATTTTGGACATCTTCAGAATCTTTCAAGCCACCTACATTCAAGCTGTCGGGCTAATTCCGATAAAGACGACGCCAAATTTAAGATCTGACGGAGATTTCACATTAACGATATGGCCAAAGAGAACAACTCCTCCGCTATGGATGTGGACAACCAGAATTCGGAATCCGTTGATCAGATTAATAGCCCTAGGTTCTCTATCAATGGTAATTTACTCTCCCATAAAGCTCTAGACAGCTAATTTTGAGGTGATAATTTAGTTTTTTTTTTTTTGTGAATTTACAGTTTTGCAGCTCTTGAAATCCGCTCAGATGCAGCATGGATTGCGGTTTGGCGATTACGCTCGTTACCGGTATAACCTACGCTTGTACACTTATGGTATATGTTTACGAGTAATTTGGTACGATGAAGTTCCGGGAAGTAGGTTTAATTTTTGTAAGAAATGCCGTTTGATATTGTTTTTACCAGTATATAAGCGTAAGTGTGCTCTATATAGGTTTATGAGGGAATTTATGACATTGATCATTAGAGGTGGCAGGGTTAAATTTGTGAAAAATGTGGTGTGATAGAGTTGTACTATTGAGGGAATGTGAAATTGACCAGTTTTTGCAAATTTTTTAGGAGGTACTGTACTGCTCGGCTCAGGAGATTGTACAAGTCGTTGAAATTCACGCATGGCCGTGGTAAATATAGTAAAAGGGCGATTACAGCTTCTATGGTCACTGAAGTGAGGTAATAGATTGCCAAGACCAATGGTTGAATTTGATTGACATTACAGTTGGTTAATGTTTTAATTTCGCTTTTGCTATTTGAAGAACAAATATGCTGTTTTGTCTCTCATTAATAATTTCTTAATGGTCGTTAATCTATCCTGATTCTGCGTGGTGGTTGGGGACACTGTAGGTATCTTCATGTGGTTCTTTATACAGCAGAAAGAGCTTGGAGCCATACTATGGAAAAGAAAACGCTGCCAGATGGTCCAAATGCACGTCAGCGTGGCTATCTGATTGGTAGGCTGCGAAAAGCAGTCAAATGGGCTACTTTGTTTCAAGACTTGTGTGCCATTAAGGGAGATTCTAGGACATCTTTGGAAGCAGAGGTGTGCTGATTAATTCATCATTTTGCACTGCTGCTGTGCCCTGTATACAAATAAAGCTATTTTCGGTCAAAATACAATAAGAATATGCAAATTAAGGTTCTATTGGTAAATATTAGTTATAATCATACAAAAAGAGAAGATAGCCCACAAGTTGGGCCCAATTACATACATGTGTTTATACTATTATTATTAAGCAAAATCAAATAGATAGATGTATATATATATATATATATGTGTGTGTGTGTGTGTTTAAAAAAATGTATTCACACACATAAGTAGTGAGAAATGAAAAATTCATTTTTTGAAATGTGAGGGATGGAGAAATTCATTTTGTGTAATGTGAGGGATGAAAAAAATCATTTTATAAAATATGAGGGACGAAAAAATTTATTTTATAAAATGTGGAGTACTATAGATGAGATTATGTAAAATATAATTTGACAAATTTACCCTTAAAAAATGATCATGTGCCTTGCACATGATGGATTCCGGCCAAAAAATGATCGAAAACCTAGTTAGGGACTAAATTTGTCCGATGTGAATATGTAAGGGATATAAAATTACAATTTTAAAAGTGAGGGACGAAAAAAGTTATTTTACAAAATGTAAGGGACGTTTTGGACGATTTTTCCTAAATAAAATGAAGAAACTAGTTGTGGATACTAAATTCATATAAATGATGGACGAAATTAGTAAGCTATGATAAATTTAACAATGACCCCTAGGCTTTAAGTCTGTTGTCCACGTACCCATAAACAATTTGAATTACACATTAGACTCCAGTACTTGTCATAATCCATTAAACAGTAGACAGCGCAGAGGAGACTAGGATTTTTATGTCGAGACCAAACAGGCTTCATTTACGTTCACTCAGCGACTAAACCAGAAAACCCCGCCGCCGGCAGTGTGCCACAAGCCAGGGGCATTTTGGACATCTTCAGAATCTTTCAAGCCACCTACATTCAAGCTGTCGGGCTAATTCCGATAAAGACGACGCCAAATTTAAGATCTGACGGAGATTTCACATTAACGATGTGGCCAAAGAGAACAACTCCTCCGCTATGGATGTGGACAACCAGAATTCGGAATCCGTTGATCAGATTAATAGCCCTAGGTTCTCTATCAATGGTAATTTACTCTCCCATAAAGCTCTAGACAGCTAATTTTGAGGTGATAATTTAGTTTTTTTTTTTTTGTGAATTTACAGTTTTGCAGCTCTTGAAATCCGCTCAGATGCAGCATGGATTGCGGTTTGGCGATTACGCTCGTTACCGGTATAACCTACGCTTGTACACTTATGGTATATGTTTACGAGTAATTTGGTACGATGAAGTTCCGGGAAGTAGGTTTAATTTTTGTAAGAAATGCCGTTTGATATTGTTTTTACCAGTATATAAGCGTAAGTGTGCTCTATATAGGTTTATGAGGGAATTTATGACATTGATCATTAGAGGTGGCAGGGTTAAATTTGTGAAAAATGTGGTGTGATAGAGTTGTACTATTGAGGGAATGTGAAATTGACCAGTTTTTGCAAATTTTTTAGGAGGTACTGTACTGCTCGGCTCAGGAGATTGTACAAGTCGTTGAAATTCACGCATGGCCGTGGTAAATATAGTAAAAGGGCGATTACAGCTTCTATGGTGGCTGAAGTGAGGTAATAGATTGCCAAGACCAATGGTTGAATTTGTGACGCCCCACATCTCCCTAAGGCGGACCAAAGGGTATCCGCGGACGCCTGCCCAGCTCTCGCCAGGACTCAAGCAATTCCATTCAATTTAAAACCGAATTAAGCACTTCGATGAGAGCAACATGAATACAATAATGCGGAAGCGTTCAAGCTTAATAAGTCACTTAATGTATAACCAGTACATCGAGTAATCATAAAACGACTTAAATTCAAAGTACACATCAGGGCCCAAACCTTTCAAGTTTTCAATTTCCAAAAGTACAACCCAAACCAGGGCCTAGTCAGAATATATAACAGGAGTCTTAACAAAATTACAACGGATGGTTTCTCCATATTTCTCCAAGAGTCGGTCCTGTTAAGGAAAACAAAACTATAGGGTGAGCTAAACGCTCGTGAGGCCAAGAACACACATGCAAGCACTTAGTCAAATAACAAACCCAAATTTAATAAATAAAACCATGTCTTTTTAACAATCAATTATTCAAACAAGAAAAGTAATCAGAAACAATTCAAGGATATAGTAGCTCTCAGGAGCTAAGTTCCACTCGATCTGCCGTTGTCATTCGTATACCTTCCCGCATTGACCCTCCTGTCAACCGGGTCGGTATTTCCATTTCCGTAGATCACCACTTACTTTCCTCCGTCCACCGTACACCTCAAGGGCCCACAAGTCTATTATTGGGCGATACTCTACAAGTATGCCAAGCAAGACCTCTTATTAGGTCGAGCTTATAATCTCATGGCTCGCCCAAGTTCCCGACCAAGCCCATTGCCGGCTCGAGTCTAAGGACGGCCTATGAGTTTGGGCGTCCCCCATTCATTTGGTAGTCGAGGAGATTCACTCCAACGACACAAGCATTCATGACATGACATTGCATTCATTCATTCATTCAATACATTTCATTCATTCATTCATTCATTCAATACATTTCATTCATTCATTCATTCATTTGAAATTAGAACGAGTGCGATAAAGTACGCACCCGCCCTTATTTTTAAAACTCCCAACAAGTATCACAAATAAGCAAGTATCAAATTCATACACTTGACACTCACCGAGCAATTCAATAAGAATTATTTTCTGGGAGTTCAAGTGTCCGCGGTGAGATCCTCTTGAAGGTCTCCTTGCGCGCCTGGCAATTTAATAGCGAATAATCATACAATTAACCCACTTATCAAGAAGATTGTACATTAGTACAATCTAAGGATTATTTCGCAAAAAGGAACCTCAATTACACGTAAATCGAGGTTCAACTTGCCTTTTATCATGTACAATATTATTTGAGTTTTGATCATGAAAATTGTAAACAAAACGTTTAAGAACATCAAAAGAATAAAGAGTTTTTGAAAAACTCTATTTCTTTGAAATTGGAAAATTTTCAGTTTTATGATGAATTTTTGAAAAAATCGTAACTCGCTCGATACAAGTCGAGAATTGGAAAACTTTATACCGTTGGAAACCTCTTAGAGAGTACTATAAGTTCCTAGAAGACACTTTTCCATGAATCGAAGTGAAAAGTGGTCAAAAATGAGCGTGAAGGCGCAGGGTCGGTTTTCATGGCAGAATGAAGTTGGTTTTTGGCCAACTTTGAAAATTCGGCACGATTCGTACGTTGCAAACCGGCCTCTGAAATTTTCAGCTCAATTAGTGTTGTAAGTGAAGTGTATGACAAAACAAACGGATCAAGAATCGGAGTTTCGAGCACCGAGATACGGTAGCCCGAAGTTGAGCAAATTCAAGACTGGAGAAGAATTTCCAGATTTGAACCCCCAACTTTAGAATTTTAATTAGGTATCGAAACGAACTTGAATTGGCACCAAAATTGGCAGTGTTTCAATACTATATGGAAAGTATCTCTCTATCGAATTTCGGGGAAAAATACCTTCGGCAAGGTAGTTAATGAGCCAACCGAAGTTCAAGAAAATTCCTAAGGCATTCTGCCTTTGACTTTCATTTCCCAAATTTCCAATCGTTTAACCAAGAAGGTTATCCAACCATGGTTCATTTGTAAAATAAGGGTCTAAGATACACCCATAATATCTTTGGTAAGTGTTTAATATCAAAAACATCAACTAACAAGTTCACTACAAGATTTGGTTCCAAACCAGTCCAAACGTTAGGGTTTTCCAAAACAGAGCAGTCCACTTGTTTCAGTCACAACTCAGTCAATATAGCTCGAAATTGAGCATGGCTTACGCCGTTGGAAAATACATTCATAGTACTAAAATATCACAGAAGAAGTCATTCCCAAATTCGGCACCCATCTGGTTCAAATTCGGGCATCAAGTTGCTGCCTGTACACTTCATTCCAGAGGAGCAGAGCAACAGGACAGCGAACTTAAAACATTTGGTTCGGCTTGCTCACAGAGAATCAGAACGTGCATTTTATACCAAATTAAAGCTAGGAATGTCTAGTTTCAAACGCCACCGACGGCACATGATTTCGACATCCGAGGACAGAGTTATAGCCAAAATACCAACGCTGGACAGTGCATTACGGGACAGATTTCCAGATTTGCTGGTTTCGGAAAAAAAATTCATTTGCTCCATTAAACCTCAATATTTTCCAATGAAATTTTTCACACATCTAATACATCCTATAAACATCCAATTCAAGCCATTAAACCATTAAGATTTGGCCTGGAAATGGCCGAACATGGCAGGGGCAAAATCGGAAAGTTTAGCTTCTTACACCCAATGAAGTTTCCACTAATTACCCATCACTAATGCATCATTAAAATCACTAAACCAACAATATAATCACCATTAATCATCACATCAGCAACAACAACCCAAGTGTGGGAATTCCAAGAGCCCACAATCACATTTTTACACCATAAACTAGTAACTAAGTGCATGCATGAACTTAATCTTGTCATATAACTTCCAAAAGACAAGAATTCATGGGTTGATCATTACCTCTTCCTTGGGTGTGCAAGACCAGAAAATTTCGGCCCTCTTGAAGCTCCAAGAAACCGTGATTTCCAGCCCTTGTTTGCAGCTCAAGATGATCCTCAAGTGTCAAGCTAGGTGTAGTGCAAGTTTGGTTAAATTTGGAGGTGATTTGGGGTGGTTTTGGGTGAGCTTAGTGTGCAGAAATTTTAGAACAAGGAGTTAGAGAGAGGGGGGGGAGCTTGGCCGGCTGTGAGGAGAGAGAAGAGAGAGTGTGTTTGATCTAAGTTAGCTTCCAAGAGAAGGTGCAATGTGTGGTGCAAAATCACCCAAAGGTCAACTCTCATTAGGGGCCGTTTGGTGCGATTACGGCTCGATTTTTCTCGCACGTTTGGTTCACTAGTGCACTAAACCTCCAAGGCATATATATTCTTGTAAATATTATTCACTCTTAATTGTCCCGAAATAAGGGTCTAAAGTCCTTCAATTGAAGTCGCGCGTGTGAAAACGCGTACCGTCAAATTTAACGCTATAACGCGAAACTTTCGAAAAATTCTTATAACGATTGCACTACTAACTATCACTTGAATATTTATTCATAAAATTACCTATTTTAGGACCATAGTACAAGCCCCCAATATTCCAAGCTTATCGGGCTACTACGCGGATAAAATCTCCAAGTACTATTCACTATTTTTACTAAACGCGCTCTAGGAAATTAATTTTCGAAACGAATCATTTTAAAAATATAACGAAGTTATATTATCATGCGTTTAGGTCTCATAAGACTAGAAAATATTCCTTGGAAATAAAATCCAATTAAATAATTTATTAAGCCATAAATTAGGCATAAAATAATAGTTTTTGCGAGTCCTCACATCCTCTCCCCCTTAAGAAAATTTCGTCCTCGAAATTTACCTTGGTCGATGAACAAGTCTGGATACTTTTCCCTGATTGTCTCTTCAACTTCCCATGTTGCTTCCTCTACTCCATGGTTCTTCCATAAAACTTTCACTAGTGGTATCTGTTTGTTCCTCAATTCCTTCACCTTTCGATCCAGAAGTTTTACCGGTCTCTCCTCATAGGTCAGGGTTTCATCAATCTCAATATTCTCCGGTTGTAAAACATGAGAGGGGTCTGGATGATACTTCTTAAGCATGGACACATGAAACACGTTATGAATACGAGATAAGCTCGGTGGTAATTCCAGCTTATAGGCTACATTCCCAACTCGCTGAATAATCTTATAAGTCCCTACAAACATTGGTTGTAGTTTCTTCCCTTTTCCGGACATCAAACTTGCTTTTAAAGGCGTAATCTTGAGAAATACCATATCTCCAACAGTGAACTCCAAATCCTTCCTCCGATTGTCGGCATAACTTTTTTGTCTACTCTGAGCGGTTTGAATTCTTTGCCGTACCAATTTCACCTTTTCATTAGCCTCCTCAATCCAAGATACAGTAGTCGTGTCTAGGATTTTCCGTTCACCTACTTCATCCCAACAATCGAAATTCCTTAACCATCAATCCAGCCATTTGTACCTGACGGCTCAAAGCATCGGCCACTACATTGGCCTTCCCAGGATGGTACTTAATAATGCAGTCATAATCTTCCAGAAATTCCATCCATCTACGTTGCCTCAAATTCAGCTCCTTCTGAGAAAATAAGTACTTAAGACTTTTGTGATCTGTAAAAACCTCAAATGTCACTCCGTATAAATAGTGTCTCCATTTCATCAAAGCAAAGACCACAGCCGCTAATTCCAAATCATGGGTCGGATAATTTCCCTCATGTGGCTTCAATTTTCTAGAGGCATAAGCTATCACTTTATCATTTTGCATCAAAACACATCCCAAACTTTCCTTAGATGCATCTGTGTAAACCACAAAACTATCATGTCCATTTGGTAGAGCTAGAACAGGCGCTCTAGTCAACCATCTTTTCAACTCCTGAAAACTTCCTTCACACTTAGAACTCCAAATAAATTTTCCATTTTTCTTGGTCAACTCAGTCATAGGTCCAGCAATTTTCGAAAAATCCTGGATGAATCTCCGGTAATACCCTGCCAATCCTATAAAACTCCGAACTTCCGTTGGATTTTTCGGTCGTTTCCCTTTCGAAACAGCTTCCACTTTAGCTGGATCCACTTTAATCCCATCCTTAGAAATTATATGCCCTAGGAAAGTCACTTCCTTTAGCCAGAATTCACACTTGCTAAACTTAGCATATAGCTGATGTTCCCTCAAGATTTGTAAAACCGTTCTCAAATGTTTCTCATGATCTTTCACATTCTTAGAATACACCAAAATGTCATCAATGAAGATCACCACAAATTGATCCAAGTAAGGCTTAAAAACCCTATGCATTAAATCCATGAAAGCGGCAGGTGCATTGGTTAACCCAAAAGGCATTACTGCAAACTCGAAGTGCCCATACCTCGAGTTAAAAGCAGTCTTAGGTATGTCCTTCTCCAAAATCCTCAATTGATAGTAACCTTGCCTTAGATCCAACTTTGAAAACACTACTGCCCCTTGCAGTTGGTCAAACAGTTCATCAATGTGGGGTAGTGGGTATTTATTCTTAATCGTAACATCATTTAAGCCTCGATAATCTATACATAACCTCAAACTCCCATCCTTCTTCTTTACAAACAAAACTGGGGCTCCCCACGGGGAATCACTCTCCCGTATAAAACCTCGTTCCAACAAATCCTGTAATTGTAATTTTCAACTCCTTCAATTCAGCTGGGGCCATCCTGTATGGTGTCCTTGATATAGGTGTTGTTCCCGGAGCTAAATCAATTTTAAAAGCTATTTCCCGTTCCGGGGGTAGAGACTCCAATTCTTCAGGAAAAACATCAGAAAATTCTTTTACTACCAGTGTGTCCTCCAGATTCACCTTATCGCTAGGGGTATTAATAAGGAAAGCCAAATACCCTTGAGCTCCTTTACTTAACAACTTTCTAGCCCGAATTCCCGAAATAAGTGCAGACGAGGCTAACTTACCCCTTACATCCAGTAGAGCATGGCTTATATAATAATCACTTATCAGGTTCAAGTATTACATATCACACCAATCCAACCTATCAAATAGTCATGGTCCAATAGGGAATTAATCGCGTAATCAGATAAAACAGGCAAAAGGCTTGAAGTCGGACGTAAAGTCCCAGACATTTGGAAGAAATTCAGGATATAGCGAAGCTTCAAATCAAAAGTTCATCCCTGGTGGTGCTGGACAACACAACAAGCAATGCCCCACCAGAGAGTTTCAGTTCAACCGCTACAGAAGAGTAGTAGCCGGTCTACAACCACACCAGTACGAATAAGTTCAAGAGTAGGGTCAAAGCAGAGCCAAATACTTCAGGTTCATGGTGCATGAGTACGAACAAAAGTATAAGTTCAAGTTCAAGTGCAAGTTCAAGTTCAAATTCAAGGGTCATGAGTACGAGTAAGAACACACTGGCCTAACCTCTGTCCAGCAATTCACATTCTTAAACAGTCACAAAATTCAAGTCCACATTCCATATATTCAGTCAAATTAGGTCCATTGAGGATACGCAAGAGCACACTAGCCTAAACAGGTTCAAGTCTCAAGTAAGCTCAGTCTAATCGGTTTCAGGCAGTTCGAGTTCTCTTACCAACCCACTGCAATACTTTCGGAGTTCAAACTTCCTAAGATTGAAATACTGGCACAGAACCAATCATAACATATGTTGCGCACAAGAAAAGCTCACCAAGTTTCTAGCTAGGTTAATCCATTATACACTAGTAGATCGGAGCTTCGGGTTTATGTTCGATTCATATTCGGTACTAGGGACCTATTAAATTATATGAAACTGTCTATCAATTTGTCTCACAAGTACAGGGTTGTCTAAGCCCTCGGTCACGGTCCCCTTTTCTCGTTCCTGCTACCCTACTTAAGAAAAGTCTATAAGCACAGGAAAAGGCATAGCTAAGCATAAAGAGCACATTGCGTATACAAGTTGCAACACATTTAAAATCAGGTCATGATTCGTTACATGTATCAAAAGTTATAACACGGTTAGAAGTTACAAAACAAGACCAATATGTCCAATATTGCACATAGGCAATTAAGTGCTACAAAAATATAGAAGTACATACAAGCAGGATACAAAAGGCCTCACAGCGTGCACTACCCCTTTCTAAGTCCATAGTTAACCCAAAGGGTCCAGACATCACTAATTTCAATCAGATCACACGCCTTTACGAAATTAGATCCAATAAAGCCATAACGCAAGCTAAAACCAAGATTATCCATTCGAAGTTCAAAATCTTTAATAACCAGCCACCAGTCGGAACACCATCATCTCCAAAATAACCAGTCTTAGGGTTTTGTAATTAAAGTTTCAAGCTCCAAGTTCAAACCCAAGAATAAGTACAACTTACTACCTTACGTGTCGAATGGAAACCAAATCAATTCACACTAACTTGTACTCTTGAATGCAGTTGCTCTCTATATCTCAAAGTTGCCTCAGTCCGTACATTTAAAATTGGCTCACTCTTCTTGAAAGTCAAGAATTTTAAAACATAAGAAGAGTATTTCAAGTAATCAAAATCTTATCAAGTTCAGGATTCACATTATTAAACATAAGCTTGCCATTCTTTCGAAAACTCAGGATATATAGATATATTTTTCTTCGTGTAAAGCATGGACAAATTCAAGTGTGAGATTACACCAATATACAATCAAGGGGGAAAACTTAGTTTAGAAAATGTTAATCTTGTATTAACCCATCATATACAAAGTTCAACAACTCATTAGTTATTCACAAATTTTCAAATGTGAAATTCAAGTAAAACTCACCCTTTTACCAAAATCGGAAAATTACACATATTTAAAGCACATATATCTTACTTCCACTCATCGCTTACAAATAAAACTAGTACATCCTAGTTTTTCTTTAAATTTTCAAAGCAGAATATCTTTAGAAGATATGTGGGCGAAAAATACATTTTATTCCTTTGTACTTTTATCTTGGTTCAAAATCATCACACATGGAGTTTGACTATCAAATCTCGGTCTCTTACCCTCCATAGCCAGTACTAATAATTATCTCAATTCTTTCCACACTTACAAATATAATGATAATTCAAATTCATCCAATCTTTCACTACAAATCTCTCATCCCATATCTTCCTTCAATATAACATCACCTAATTCCTCAGTTTCTTCTGCAAGTCCCAAATAAGAACTCCCAAATAATAAATTTCTTTAACCCCTAAGATACAATAGATCCTTGTCACATAATATCCAAATTAATCCCACAGTCAGGCATCCTAAACTTTAAGCCTAGGATACGCTACAGAGATCTGAAGCCTAGGCTCTGATACCAACTGTGACGCCCCACATCTCCCTAAGGCGGACCAAAGGGTATCCGCGGACGCCTGCCCAGCTCTCGCCAGGACTCAAGCAATTCCATTCAATTTAAAACCGAATTAAGCACTTCGATGAGAGCAACATGAATACAATAATGCGGAAGCGTTCAAACTTAATAAGTCACTTAATGTATAACCAGTACATCGAGTAATCATAAAACGACTTAAATTCAAAGTACACATCAGGGCCCAAACCTTTCAAGTTTTCAATTTCCAAAAGTACAACCCAAACCAGGGCCTAGTCAGAATATATAACAGGAGTCTTAACAAAATTACAACGGATGGTTTCTCCATATTTCTCCAAGAGTCGGTCCTGTTAAGGAAAACAAAACTATAGGGTGAGCTAAACGCTCGTGAGGCCAAGAACACACATGCAAGCACTTAGTCAAATAACAAACCCAACTTTAATAAATAAAGCCATGTCCTTTCAATAATCAATCTATCAAACAGGAAAAAGTAATCAGAAACAATTCAAGGATATAGTAGCTCTCAGGAGCTAAGTTCCACTCGATCTGTCGATGTCATTCGTATACTTTCCCGCATTGACCCTCCTGTCAACCGGGTCGGTATTTCCATTTCCGTAGATCACCACTTTCTTTCCTCCGTCCACCGTACACCCCAAGGGCCCACAAGTCTATTTTTAGGGCGATACTCGACGAGTATGCCAAGCAAGACCTCTTATTAGGTCGAGCTTATAATCTCATGGCTCGCCCAAGTTCCCGACCAAGCCCATTGCCGGCTCGAGTCTAAGGACGGCCTATGAGTTTGGGCGTCCCCCATTCATTTGGTAGTCGAGGAGATTCACTCCAACGACACAAGCATTCATGACATGACATTGCATTTCATTCATTCATTCAATACATTTCATTCATTCATTCATTCATTTGAAATTAGAACGAGTGCGATAAAGTACGCACCCGCCCTTATTTTTAAAACTCCCATCAAGTATCACAATAAGCAAGTATCAAATTCATACACTTGACACTCACCGAGCAATTCAATAAGAATTATTTTCCGGAAGTTCAAGTGTCCGCGGTGAGATCCTCTTGAAGGTCTCCTTGCGCGCCTGACAATTTAATGGCGAATAATCATACAATTAACCCACTTATCAGGAAAGATTGTACACTAGTACAATCTAAGAATTATTTTGCAAAAAAGGAACCTCAATTTCACGTAAATCGAGGTTCAACTTGCCTTTTATTAGGTACAATATTATTTGAGTTTTTATCATGAAAATCGTAAGCAAAACGTTTTAAGAATATCGAAAGAATAAAGAGTTCTCGAAAAACTCTATTTCTTTGAAATTGGAAAATTTTCCAGTTTTATGATGAATCTTTGAAAAATCGTAACTCGCTCGATATAAGTCGAGAATTGGAAAACTTTATACCGTTGGAAACCTCTTAGAGAGTACTATAAGTTTCTAGAAGACACTTTTCCATGAATCGAAGTGGAAAGTGGTCAAAAATGAGCTTGAAGATGCAGGGTTGGTTCACAAGGCAGAATGAAGTTGGATTTTGGCCAACTTTGAAAATTCGGCACGATTCGCACGTTGCAAACCGGCCTCTGAATTTTGCGGCTCAATTAGTGTTGCAAGTGAAGTTTATAACAAAACAAGCGGATCAAGAATCGGAGTTTCGAGCACCGAGATACGGTAGCCCGAAGTTGAGCAAATTCAAGACTGGATGAGAATTTTCCAGATTTAAACCTCTAACTTTAGTAATTCGATTGGGTATCGAAACGAACTTGAATCGGCACCAAAATTGGCAGTATTTCAATACTATATGGAAAGTATCTCTCTATCGAATTTCGGGGAAAAATACCTTCGGCAAGGTAGTTAATGAGCCAACCGAAGTTCAAGAAAATTCCTAAGGCATTCTGCCTTTGACTTTCATTTCCCAAATTTCCAATCGTTTAACCAAGAAGGTTATCCAACCATGGTTCATTTGTAAAATAAGGGTCTAAGATACACCCATAATATCTTTGGTAAGTGTTTAATATCAAAAACATCAACTAACAAGTTCACTACAAGATTTGGTTCCAAACCAGTCCAAACGTTAGGGTTTTCCAAAACAGAGCAGTCCACTTGTTTCAGTCACAACTCGGTCAATATAGCTCGAAATTGAGCATGGCTTACGCCGTTGGAAAATACATTCATAGTACTAAAATATCACAGAAGAAGTCATTCCCAAATTCGGCACCCATCTGGTTCAAATTCGGGCATCAAGTTGCTGCCTGTACACTTCATTCCAGAGGAGCAGAGCAACAGGACAGCGAACTTAAAACATTTGGTTCGGCTTGCTCACAGAGAATCAGAACGTGAATTTTATACCAAATTAAAGCTAGGAATGTCTAGTTTCAAACGCCACCGACGGCACATGATTTCGACATCCGAGGACAGAGTTATAGCCAAAATACCAACGCTGGACAGTGCATTACGGGACAGATTTCCAGATTTGCTGGTTTCGGAAAAAAAATTCATTTGCTCCATTAAACCTCAATATTTTCCAATGAAATTTTTCACACATCTAATACATCCTATAAACATCCAATTCAAGCCATTAAACCATTAAGATTTGGCCTGGAAATGGCCGAACATGGCAGGGGCAAAATCGGAAAGTTTAGCTTCTTACACCCAATGAAGTTTCCACTAATTACCCATCACTAATGCATCATTAAAATCACTAAACCAACAATATAATCACCATTAATCATCACATCAGCAACAACAACCCAAGTGTGGGAATTCCAAGAGCCCACAATCACATTTTTACACCATAAACTAGTAACTAAGTGCATGCATGAACTTAATCTTGTCATATAACTTCCAAAAGACAAGAATTCATGGGTTGATCATTACCTCTTCCTTGGGTGTGCAAGACCAGAAAATTTCGGCCCTCTTGAAGCTCCAAGAAACCGTGATTTCCAGCCCTTGTTTGCAGCTCAAGATGATCCTCAAGTGTCAAGCTAGGTGTAGTGCAAGTTTGGTTAAATTTGGAGGTGATTTGGGGTGGTTTTGGGTGAGCTTAGTGTGCAGAAATTTTAGAACAAGGAGTTAGAGAGAGGGGGGGGAGCTTGGCCGGCTGTGAGGAGAGAGAAGAGAGAGTGTGTTTGATCTAAGTTAGCTTCCAAGAGAAGGTGCAATGTGTGGTGCAAAATCACCCAAAGGTCAACTCTCATTAGGGGCCGTTTGGTGCGATTACGGCTCGATTTTTCTCGCACGTTTGGTTCACTAGTGCACTAAACCTCCAAGGCATATATATTCTTGTAAATATTATTCACTCTTAATTGTCCCGAAATAAGGGTCTAAAGTCCTTCAATTGAAGTCGCGCGTGTGAAAACGCGTACCGTCAAATTTAACGCTATAACGCGAAACTTTCGAAAAATTCTTATAACGATTGCACTACTAACTATCACTTGAATATTTATTCATAAAATTACCTATTTTAGGACCATAGTACAAGCCCCCAATATTCCAAGCTTATCGGGCTACTACGCGGATAAAATCTCCAAGTACTATTCACTATTTTTACTAGATGCGCTCTAGGAAATTAATTTTCGAAACGAATCATTTTAAAAATATAACGAAGTTATATTATCATGCGTTTAGGTCTCATAAGACTAGAAAATATTCCTTGGAAATAAAATCCAATTAAATAATTTATTAAGCCATAAATTAGGCATAAAATAATAGTTTTTGCGAGTCCTCACAGAATTTGATTGACATTACAGTTGGTTAATGTTATAATTTCGCTTTTGCTATTTGAAGAACAAATATGCTGTTTTGTCTCTCATTAATAATTTCTTAATGGTCGTTAATCTATCCTGATTCTGCGTGGTGGTTGGGGACACTGTAGGTATCTTCATGTGGTTCTTTATACAGCAGAAAGAGCTTGGAGCCATGCTATGGAAAAGAAAACGCTGCCAGATGGTCCAAATGCACGTCAGCGTGGCTATCTGAATGGTAGGCTGCGAAAAGCAGTCAAATGGGCTACTTTGTTTCAAGACTTGTGTGCCATTAAGGGAGATTCTAGGACATCTTTGGAAGCAGAGGTGTGCTGATTAATTCATCATTTTGCACTGCTGTTGTGCCCTGTATACAAATAAAGCTATTTTCGGTCAAAATACAATAAGAATATGCAAATTAAGGTTCTATTGGTAAATATTAGTTATAATCATACAAAAAGAGAAGATAGCCCACAAGTTGGGCCCAATTACATACATGTGTTTATACTATTATTATTAAGCAAAATCAAATAGATATATATATATATATGTGTGTGTGTGTGTGTGTTTAAAAAAATGTATTCACACACATAATTAGTGAGAAATGAAAAATTCATTTTTTGAAATGTGAGGGATGGAGAAATTCATTTTGTGTAATGTGAGGGATGAAAAAAATCATTTTATAAAATATGAGGGACGAAAAAATTTATTTTATAAAATGTGGAGGACTATAGATGAGATTATGTAAAATATAATTTGACAAATTTACCCTTAAAAAATGATCATGTGCCTTGCACATGATGGATTCCGGCCAAAAAATGATCGAAAACCTAGTTAGGGACTAAATTTGTCCGATGTGAATATGTAAGGGATATAAAATTACAATTTTAAAAGTGAGGGACGAAAAAAGTTATTTTACAAAATGTAAGGGACGTTTTGGACGATTTTCCCTAAATAAAATGAAGAAACTAGTTGTGGATACTAAATTCATATAAATGATGGACGAAATTAGTAAGCTATGATAAATTTAACAATGACCCCTAGGCTTTAAGTCTGTTGTCCACGTACCCATAAACAATTTGAATTACACATTAGACTCCAGTACTTGTCATAATCCATTAAACAGTAGACAACGCAGAGGAGACTAGGATTTTTATGTCGAGACCAAACAGGCTTCATTTACGTTCACTCAGCGACTAAACCAGAAAACCCCGCCGCCGGCAGTGTGCCACAAGCCAGGGGCATTTTGGACATCTTCAGAATCTTTCAAGCCACCTACATTCAAGCTGTCGGGCTAATTCCGATAAAGACGACGCCAAATTTAAGATCTGACGGAGATTTCACATTAACGATATGGCCAAAGAGAACAACTCCTCCGCTATGGATGTGGACAACCAGAATTCGGAATCCGTTGATCAGATTAATAGCCCTAGGTTCTCTATCAATGGTAATTTACTCTCCCATAAAGCTCTAGACAGCTAATTTTGAGGTGATAATTTAGTTTTTTTTTTTGGTGAATTTACAGTTTTGCAGCTCTTGAAATCCGCTCAGATGCAGCATGGATTGCGGTTTGGCGATTACGCTCGTTACCGGTATAACCTACGCTTGTACACTTATGGTATATGTTTATGAGTAATTTGGTACGATGAAGTTCCGGGAAGTAGGTTTAATTTTTGTAAGAAATGCCGTTTGATATTGTTTTTACCAGTATATAAGCGTAAGTGTGCTCTATATAGGTTTATGAGGGAATTTATGACATTGATCATTAGAGGTGGCAGGGTTAAATTTGTGAAAAATGTGGTGTGATAGAGTTGTACTATTGAGGGAATGTGAAATTGACCAGTTTTTGCAAATTTTTTAGGAGGTACTGTACTGCTCGGCTCAGGAGATTGTACAAGTCGTTGAAATTCACGCATGGCCGTGGTAAATATAGTAAAAGGGCGATTACAGCTTCTATGGTCACTGAAGTGAGGTAATAGATTGCCAAGACCAATGGTTGAATTTGATTGACATTACAGTTGGTAAATGTTTTAATTTCGCTTTTGCTATTTGAAGAACAAATATGCTGTTTTGTCTCTCATTAATAATTTCTTAATGGTCGTTAATCTATCCTGATTCTGCGTGGTGGTTGGGGACACTGTAGGTATCTTCATGTGGTTCTTTATACAGCAGAAAGAGCTTGGAGCCATGCTATGGAAAAGAAAACGCTGCCAGATGGTCCAAATGCACGTCAGCGTGGCTATCTGATTGGTAGGCTGCGAAAAGCAGTCAAATGGGCTACTTTGTTTCAAGACTTGTGTTCCATTAAGGGAGATTCTAGGACATCTTTGGAAGCAGAGGTGTGCTGATTAATTCATCATTTTGCACTGCTGCTGTGCCCTGTATACAAATAAAGCTATTTTCGGTCAAAATACAATAAGAATATGCAAATTAAGGTTCTATTGGTAAATATTAGTTATAATCATACAAAAAGAGAAGATAGCCCACAAGTTGGGCCCAATTACATACATGTGTTTATACTATTATTATTAAGCAAAATCAAATAGATATATATATATGTGTGTGTGTGTGTGTGTGTTTAAAAAAATGTATTCACACACATAATTAGTGAGAAATGAAAAATTCATTTTTTGAAATGTGAGGGATGGAGAAATTCATTTTGTGTAATGTGAGGGATGAAAAAAATCATTTTATAAAATATGAGGGACGAAAAAATTTATTTTATAAAATGTGGAGGACTATAGATGAGATTATGTAAAATATAATTTGACAAATTTACCCTTAAAAAATGATCATGTGCCTTGCACATGATGGATTCCGGCCAAAAAATGATCGAAAACCTAGTTAGGGACTAAATTTGTCCGATGTGAATATGTAAGGGATATAAAATTACACTTTTAAAAGTGGGGGACGAAAAAAGTTATTTTACAAAATATAAGGGACGTTTTGAACGATTTTCCCTAAATAAAATGAAGAAAACTAGTTGTGGATACTAAATTCATATAAATGATGGACGAAATTAGTAAGCTATGATAAATTTAACAATGACCCCTAGGCTTTAAGTCTGTTGTCCACGTACCCATAAACAATTTGAATTACACATTAGACTCCAGTACTTGTCATAATCCATTAAACAGTAGACAACGCATAGGAGACTAGGATTTTTATGTCGAGACCAAACAGGCTTCATTTACGTTCACTCAGCGACTAAACCAGAAAACCTCGCCGCCGGCAGTGTGCTACAAGCCAGGGGCATTTTGGACATCTTCAGAATCTTTCAAGCCACCTACATTCAAGCTGTCGGGCTAATTCCGATAAAGACGACGCCAAATTTAAGATCTGACGGAGATTTCACATTAACGATATGGCCAAAGAGAACAACTCCTCCGCTATGGATGTGGACAACCAGAATTCGGAATCCGTTGATCAGATTAATAGCCCTAGGTTCTCTATCAATGGTAATTTGCTCTCCCATAAAGCTCTAGACAGCTAATTTTGAGGTGATAATTTAGTTTTTTTTTTTTGGTGAATTTGCAGTTTTGCAGCTCTTGAAATCCGCTCAGATGCAGCATGGATTGCTGTTTGGCGATTACGCTCGTTACCGGTATAACCTACGCTTGTACACTTATGGTATATGTTTATGAGTAATTTGGTACGATGAAGTTCCGGGAAGTAGGTTTAATTTTTGTAAGAAATGCCGTTTGATATTGTTTTTACCAGTATATAAGCGTAAGTGTGCTCTATATAGGTTTATGAGGGAATTTATGACATTGATCATTGGAGGTTGCAGGGTTAAATTTGTGAAAAATGTGGTGTGATAGAGTTGTACTTTTGAGGGAATGTGAAATTGACCAGTTTTTGCAAATGTTTTAGGAGGTACTGTACTGCTCGGCTCAGGAGATTGTACAAGTCGTTGAAATTCACGCATGGCCGTGGTAAATATAGTAAAAGGGCGATTACAGCTTCTATGGTCACTGAAGTGAGGTAATAGATTGCCAAGACCAATGGTTGAATTTGATTGACATTACAGTTGGTAAATGTTTTAATTTCCCTTTTGCTATTTGAAGAACAAATATGCTGTTTTGTCTCTCATTAATAATTTCTTAATGGTCGTTAATCTATCCTGATTCTGCGTGGTGGTTAGGGACACTGTAGGTATCTTCATGTGGTTCTTTATACAGCAGAAAGAGCTTGGAGCCATGCTATGGAAAAGAAAACGCTGCCAGATGGTCCAAATGCACGTCAGCGTGGCTATCTGATTGGTAGGCTGCGAAAAGCAGTCAAATGGGCTACTTTGTTTCAAGACTTGTGTTCCATTAAGGGAGATTCTAGGACATCTTTGGAAGCAGAGGTGTGCTGATTAATTCATCATTTTGCACTGCTGCTGTGCCCTGTATACAAATAAAGCTATTTTCGGTCAAAATACAATAAGAATATGCAAATTAAGGTTCTATTGGTAAATATTAGTTATAATCATACAAAAAGAGAAGATAGCCCACAAGTTGGGCCCAATTACATACATGTGTTTATACTATTATTATTAAGCAAAATCAAATAGATATATATATATGTGTGTGTGTATGTTTAAAATAATGTATTCACACACATAATTAGTGAGAAATGAAAAATTCATTTTTTGAAATGTGAGGGATGGAGAAATTCATTTTGTGTAATGTGAGGGATGAAAAAAATCATTTTATAAAATATGAGGGACGAAAAAATTTATTTTATAAAATGTGGAGGACTATAGATGAGATTATGTAAAATATAATTTGACAAATTTACCCTTAAAAAATGATCATGTGCCTTGCACATGATGGATTCCGGCCAAAAAATGATCGAAAACCTAGTTAGGGACTAAATTTGTCCGATGTGAATATGTAAGGGATATAAAATTACAATTTTAAAAGTGAGGGACGAAAAAAGTTATTTTACAAAATGTAAGGGACGTTTTGGACGATTTTCCCTAAATAAAATGAAGAAACTAGTTGTGGATACTAAATTCATATAAATGATGGACGAAATTAGTAAGCTATGATAAATTTAACAATGACCCCTAGGCTTTAAGTCTGTTGTCCACGTACCCATAAACAATTTGAATTACACATTAGACTCCAGTACTTGTCATAATCCATTAAACAGTAGACAACGCAGAGGAGACTAGGATTTTTATGTCGAGACCAAACAGGCTTCATTTACGTTCACTCAGCGACTAAACCAGAAAACCCCGCCGCCGGCAGTGTGCCACAAGCCAGGGGCATTTTGGACATCTTCAGAATCTTTCAAGCCACCTACATTCAAGCTGTCGGGCTAATTCCGATAAAGACGACGCCAAATTTAAGATCTGACGGAGATTTCACATTAACGATATGGCCAAAGAGAACAACTCCTCCGCTATGGATGTGGACAACCAGAATTCGGAATCCGTTGATCAGATTAATAGCCCTAGGTTCTCTATCAATGGTAATTTACTCTCCCATAAAGCTCTAGACAGCTAATTTTGAGGTGATAATTTAGTTTTTTTTTTTGGTGAATTTGCAGTTTTGCAGCTCTTGAAATCCGCTCAGATGCAGCATGGATTGCTGTTTGGCGATTACGCTCGTTACCGGTATAACCTACGCTTGTACACTTATGGTATATGTTTATGAGTAATTTGGTACGATGAAGTTCCGGGAAGTAGGTTTAATTTTTGTAAGAAATGCCGTTTGATATTGTTTTTACCAGTATATAAGCGTAAGTGTGCTCTATATAGGTTTATGAGGGAATTTATGACATTGATCATTGGAGGTGGCAGGGTTAAATTTGTGAAAAATGTGGTGTGATAGAGTTGTACTTTTGAGGGAATGTGAAATTGACCAGTTTTTGCAAATTTTTTAGGAGGTACTGTACTGCTCGGCTCAGGAGATTGTACAAGTCGTTGAAATTCACGCATGGCCGTGGTAAATATAGTAAAAGGGCGATTACAGCTTCTATGGTCACTGAAGTGAGGTAATAGATTGCCAAGACCAATGGTTGAATTTGATTGACATTACAGTTGGTAAATGTTTTAATTTCGCTTTTGCTATTTGAAGAACAAATATGCTGTTTTGTCTCTCATTAATAATTTCTTAATGGTCGTTAATCTATCCTGATTCTGCGTGGTGGTTGGGGACACTGTAGGTATCTTCATGTGGTTCTTTATACAGCAGAAAGAGCTTGGAGCCATGCTATGGAAAAGAAAACGCTGCCAGATGGTCCAAATGCACGTCAGCGTGGCTATCTGATTGGTAGGCTGCGAAAAGCAGTCAAATGGGCTACTTTGTTTCAAGACTTGTGTTCCATTAAGGGAGATTCTAGGACATCTTTGGAAGCAGAGGTGTGCTGATTAATTCATCATTTTGCACAGCTGCTGTGCCCTGTATACAAATAAAGCTATTTTCGGTCAAAATACAATAAGAATATGCAAATTAAGGTTCTATTGGTAAATATTAGTTATAATCATACAAAAAGAGAAGATAGCCCACAAGTTGGGCCCAATTACATACATGTGTTTATACTATTATTATTAAGCAAAATCAAATAGATATATATATATATATGTGTTGTGTGTGTGTGTGTGTGTTTAAAAAAATGTATTCACACACATAATTAGTGAGAAATGAAAAATTCATTTTTTCAAATGTGAGGGATGGAGAAATTCATTTTGTGTAATGTGAGGGATGAAAAAAATCATTTTATAAAATATGAGGGACGAAAAAATTTATTTTATAAAATGTGGAGGACTATAGATGAGATTATGTAAAATATAATTTGACAAATTTACCCTTAAAAAATGATCATGTGCCTTGCACATGATGGATTCCGGCCAAAAAATGATCGAAAACCTAGTTAGGGACTAAATTTGTCCGATGTGAATATGTAAGGGATATAAAATTACAATTTTAAAAGTGAGGGACGAAAAAAGTTATTTTACAAAATGTAAGGGACGTTTTGGACGATTTTTCCTAAATAAAATGAAGAAACTTGTTGTGGATACTAAATTCATATAAATGATGGACGAAATTAGTAAGCTTGATAAATTTAACAATGACCCCGCTTTATCCTCCTTTGCTCAGTCACAATTAACTCGGGAGCGAACTTGGACAACCTGGTGAACTGGCTCTCATATTCGGCGACGGTTTGAGTTCCTTGGCGAAGCCTAATGAACTCATCTTCTTTCTTTTCCTGGATCAGAGGTGGAAAATACTTCGTGTTGAACTCTCTCACCAAATTCACCCACGTCCTTGGGGTTTATTCCCTTTCCCATTTCAGCCTTATGATATTTCACCAAGAACGGGCTGCTCCCTCCAGTTGGAAGACAGCAAAGGTGACCTGTCGCTCTTCAGTATAATGTAGTGCGGCAAATATATCAATAATCTTCTCTAGCCATCTCTCGGCCACGTCAGGGTCTAGTCCTCCCAGGAATTTCAGTGGCGAGAACTTCTGAAATCTTTCGAGGGCTTTATCCTCACCCTCTATGTAATTACCAGGGTTTCCCGGCTGATGATTAGGATTTTGGCTCTGATGTTCTACTACGTGAGCCAAAAGGTCAGTCATACGTTGGATAGCAGCAGCCACTTGAATGCTAGGATCCATTCCAGGTTCAGGATTAGGTCCAGGAGTTGGTTCCCGATTCTCTCCTTCATTTGAGGTTCCACGCCCCCGGCCCCGTCCACTACGAGTACCCTCCATTTGACTTAACCAGTTTAGGGTTGAAGCGCGAATACCATATTAAAACAAAGTATGCAGGTACAAGTGATAAAAGCAGACAATATACAAATAGCATATTTTTAGCAGATAAATCACACAGTAACAGTCAGTCAGATACAAGCAGAAGGAATCGCATGAAAGTCATTAAAAGAACTATATACTAACTAGGCCAATGGTACACAAGCGACCAACCAACAGTTTTTTCTCTCAAGACTCCGTCCACAATCATCCCTAGGCAGGGTCAATCATCCTTAATGATACCCTAACACATCATATCAAGTTCCGTTGAATCAGATTTCTAATTCGCCCAAGTCATTTCTAACCTAGGCTTTCATCCCTTTTCGTATTCAGGCACAAGAATCCAAAACAAGATAATTCACCACCCGATCTAGCCAGTCCCAAGAGTAAATCATCTACATTTGTAATTCCTACCTGACATATGTATCTATAGTCTCCAAGTACCAGAATAATGTTTTGAACCCTATAATACACCGTGATTCCTAACTTATGCTCAAAAGAGTACTTAATCCCTTACACTCATTCACATGAGCGAGACCACAACACCACTTGGCCCCAAACTCACTCCGCACTGAGACCACGCGAAGCGGCTCTGATACCACCTTTGACAGCTCCATCTCACCCTAAGACGAACCAAAGGGTTTGGAGGACCGCCTGCCCAACTCTCGCCGGGACTACAGATCCGAAACATACATAAACCCTTACAAACGCTCAAAAGAACTTCAAAAAAGTAACATTCAGAACCAAATGAGCTAAAGTAAAAGATACAATCAATCTTTGGTACAGCGTTCCCACGAAAATTAAAACGAAATGGAAGAGCCGCTGCTACGACACAATCCATCCCAGTACCAGTACACTTTGTTTAACATGAGAGAATGTACATGCCCAAATATATGTCACATAAACATGAGAAAACACTTCAAAATATACATAGTAGTAAGTTTACAAACCAAAAGAAAACAATGTATTAAGATAGATTTAGGATTTCCAACTTCCACGGAGCTATACAAAATGGTGTTTATACAAAGCTCAATTCATTCTTCAAAATGATCATTGGTCCAAAAGATGGTTCCCTGTAAGGAAAACAAGGATAACGGGACGGGGTGAGCTAAAAGCTCAATGAGGTACCAAAAGTATAAACGGTAAGAACAGTAGAACTCATGAAAAATCACTTTTAAGGCACATATTCACATCAAATACAAGAGATGAAAGAACACCACAATGTAAACGATACAGGTGGTTCTCAGGAGCCAAATCCCCGTTGCAATACTTGATCCAACCTCGTTGAACCTCCGTCAACATTCAAATGAAGGAATCAGTCCCGTAGAACACCACTTTAACGCCAAAATCCCGTTCACCAAACATACCCCTTACCGGGCCCGAACGCCAAACAGGAACAGGAATGGTAATACTCGAATATACAGCTAAATCTTGTCATCACCACAGCCGTTCAATAGGTTCAAAGTCATCCAAGTACAAGATTTAGCTAGGAAAATGATCGGAAATAAGCTTTAAGCTAAGGAACCAAAAAGGCAAATTTACCGCTATTTAGTGTATCGGACATAACCGAAACTACGTTTATTGGATTGAAGTGTAAGTTATACCGTTTCGAAACTAAGACAGAGGGATATAACTTTGATGAAGACTACTTAGTCTAGTTCTCATCCTAACTAGGTCAAAGTTATCAAAACAACCCCAGATTTTTCAGTTCAAAACTCATTGTGAAATTTAATTAGCAGTCCTTATTCATTCAATCATATCTCAGCACACACAACTCCGATTTAGGTAATTACAAAGCCATTTGAAAGCTAAGATACAAGGCTATAATTCTTAAGAAGACATCAACAACCAAATCAGTAGTATTCCCGGTCAAACTAACCAATTACAGAAGCTGATTATCAGTTTCGGACAGAAACAGGGCAGCAGGGGTATTTCGGTCTTTTCACTGGCTACGTTGCTCCGATTGGGCTGAAATTTTGCAGGCAACTATAAAACATCAGTCTATACAACTTTTATGTTTTATACTAAGGCCAATTCGGCCTCTAACTAGGGATAACAGTACCGGGCAGAACAGGGAAAATTGAAACCCTAATCTGGAATTTTCTGCACAAAGTGGAAATTTTCCGCAATTCGCTACAATTTACGCACTATAGCTTCATTCTAGACCATTTCCAACCATCATCCATGGACAACCAATATAAAACATATAAAACAGAAAAATCATGAATAAATAGAAAAATTCACCAATCTCAACCAAAAGTCATGAAATATCACTTAAAACTAGCTCTTTAACTCACACAAGCTACCAATTGAACATCATTAAGATCAAAGGAAAGGTGTCTTAGTCACTTACCTTGCAAACTCAAGAAAAGAACCAACTTAACACCTCTTGCTTCCAAATTACTTCACAACTAACCTCACTACTACTCAACTAAGGGTTTTTATGGAGAATTTGGAAATTTAAACGATTGATTTGCTAGATTGAGCAAGATTGGAGCAAGAAATTTGAGAGCTTTTTCCTTTCTTTTCTCTTGAAGATGGCTGGCCAAGAAGCTTGAAATGGAGGGTAATTTTGGGTCAATTTTTGTTTAATTGATAAAATGGTGAATAGTGGTCAAAAGCAAGGTCAACTCACATGGTGACACTTGTCACTCTCATTAATGCATGGCTATCCTTTTGTCTCTCCAACTCTCATCCATTGGGTAACCTCTAATTATCTCTTAACACCTGCTAAAATAAATTCGGTATCCAAAACTTAACCTAACTGGCCGAATTTTACCGAACTTTCCGCACTAGCGGGTCCCACGTCCGGTATACGCTCTGAATTTCTCAAAAACTAACCGATAATAGAAAAATTATTTAAAAACTATATTTACTCATAAAACTTATCTAAAAAATTTTTCTAATAAAGAAAATGCAGAAAAGCATGCAATTAAATAGAATAAAACCTAGAAAATAAGAAAATTTACGGGGTCTCACATAGGGTGCAAGACTACGTGGAAACAAGCTCTAAACCACCAAGTATCTTCCTCTTTCAAGTCTTCCTCCAAACTTGAGTGATGATCCAAGAAGGTGAGCAAGATTGGAGTGAGTTTTTGGGAGCAAAATGGAAGAAATGCTAACTAAAATTTTGGCTAAAATTTGGAGAGGGTTTGTGTGTGTTGTTGGTGAAGTGATGGAATGAAAAGGAAAAAATGACATAAAGGTGCTTTGGTACAGAAAGGCAACAAATGAATAGTGGGCAATTAATGTCCCTAATTGAGTTTAATTTAACTCACTCACTCCTAATCCCTCAACTAACTTTTCTTAGTGTACTATTAATCATCCTTAATTCTCCAAGAGCATTGCACTCTCGGATCGAATTTTGCCTCGAAAAAAGTGTATTCACTATTTCTCACTAAACGAGCCGCATAAAAATTAAATTTCCTAGCAAACGTTTTAAAATATAAAATGAGACATTGTTCCATGCAAATAAAATTAAAATAGATGAAATAAATTAATTGGAGTAAATGAATAAATAAATAATTAAATAAGTCAGTAAAATAAAATAAAAGTAAGTAAAATAAAAAATTCGGATCCTTACAATAATTATAGTGGATACCACTTTCTTTTTATTATACTTGAAAAAAAATAGAAACTAACCTACAAATGAAAATTAAGGACCCTTATCCAAAACTCTTTCTCCTCTACCAAAAAACTCAATTTTAAAAAGAACAATAACAACAAAATAGTTAATAACTATATGTTTTCATGCCTATTGTTACTTATTTGCACTTATTATTATGTGTGCAAAATCAATCAAATTTAAAAGAGCAAGGAAACTTTCTTATTAAACAAAAGCAGATAGAGCAAGAAAAAGGAGCTTTCTTCCAAATATAATTTTTTAAGAGAAAGAAGTAATAACTACTTTTATATGGGTACTTCCCTATTTTTTTTCTTTTCCTAAATTTAAAACCTAAATCACTACCCACTCTATTTCTATCATATCAAATCCCTGAAAAAAAAATTTTGAATGATGGTGCTTGCGAAAAACTGGATGGCTGCAAAATTAAATCCATTACACATGAATGAAACCAGACGGCTGACTATTTTTTTGGAGAAAAATCCCTGAATTTTGGGCAAAAAGGAAACTCCTAATCTATGAGGAGTTTTAGGGTTTTCATATTTCTAAGTACAATCAGTATGTGAGAGAGTCATTTTTGTTACAAGAACTGAAGAGTATTTGCTAGTATTCTCGGCCAAAGAAGAAGAATAAGAGATAAAGGTTTCGTTTGTTTCTTGCTTTGAGTTAATTCTTTGTAATCCAATGGGTCAAACAACAAATAATGCATAAATTCATTTGGGCCTTTTAGGAATCAAAAGTATGAAACTCATCAAATAGAACAAAATTTCTTCTCCTAAAATCTAGCATGTGTCACGTGTCAAATGAACAGTAAGACACTTGTCAAAATGAGGAGTAGTTACAGTGGAAACCACTCTCTTTTATACTTGTGGAAGAAAAATAAAAAATAGAAACTAACTTATAAATGAAAAGGACCCCTATCCAAAACTCTTTCTCCTATACCAAAAGACTCAATTTTAAAAGGAAAATAGCAGCAAAATAGTTAATAATTAGGGCTGCAAGCTAGTCGAGTCGAGTTTTGGCCTAATCGACTCGATCCTTGACTTAGTTTTATCGAGTTCGAACTTGAGTTCAAACTTGACAAGTTGCCAAATTAAAGTTCGAATTCGAGCATTTGAGTCGAGCTCGAGCTCAAAAAAATAAAAAATAATTATTTTATTTTTTAAAAAATAAATAAAATAATTTTTTTCTTAATAAATAATAAAATGTTAGGGATATATATATAATTTTACTATTAAAATATAAAATATAAAATATATATATTTGAGCTCGTAAGCCGGCTCGCGAGCTAACGAACTTAATGTTTTTGAGCTCAAACTTGAGTTCAAGTTCGATTTGGCCAGCTCGATCTCGACTCGAGCTCAATATTGATCAAGTTCGAGTCAAGTTTTGACTCGAGTTGCTCGCGAGTGGCTCAATTTGTTTGCAACCCTATTAATAAATGTATTTCTTCATGCCTATTGTTATTTATTTGCTCTTATTATAATGTGTGAAAAAACAATCAAATTTAAAAGAGTAAGGAAACTTTCTTACGAAACAAAAATAACTAGAGGCAGAAAAAGGAGTTCTTTTCCAAATAGAAATTCTTTAGAAAAAGTAGTAATT
>NW_020862676.1:0-10103 GCF_003713205.1 Coffea eugenioides | reverse complement strand
AATTGAAAATTATTATAATACTACTTTAAACCGAGAAATCTCCCACAAAACTACGTATTTAACAACTATAAACCACTACTATACAATTATTAGAAGTAAATGAGGGCTTTCTTGACAAGTTACCTTAGAAACACTAGAAAGATGATAGCTTAGTACTTCCCCCTCAAAAATCACTCTACCAACACCTCTAATCCTTCCTAGCAAGAAGTTTTTATGGAGTAATTTGAGATACTAGTGGTTGGAACTCAAGATTTGGGCTAGAAATTGAAGTTGAAGATGAGGAACTCTCTTGGTTTTTCCTCTCCCTTTGTTCGGCCAAGCCAAGAAGAAATGAAGAGGGTTCTCGGTCAAAATTGGTTAAATAAAAGATAAGATGGTCTTAAGTCAAAGTCCAACTTCCAATGATTTTGTAACAAATGGCACCTTAGGGTTTCATTCTCATCATTTGTCTACCAATGGTAATTTATCTAGCTAACCTCTAATTGTATCTTAGCACCTTGTAAAATAATATCACTTGATACAAAACTCCAGCAAGTTGTCAAAAATATATCGCATTTACCGCACTAGTGGGTCCCACGTCAATAATACACTTCAAACTTATCATGAACTAATTTAAATTAGGAAAATGATTTAAAA
This sequence comes from Coffea eugenioides, assembly GCF_003713205.1. Lineage (NCBI taxonomy): Eukaryota > Viridiplantae > Streptophyta > Magnoliopsida > Gentianales > Rubiaceae > Coffea > Coffea eugenioides. The sequence goes on along the minus strand of NW_020862676.1, from coordinate 9,467 downwards.
ACTGTATTCAGTTATAAAATCTCTCGAAAATCGAAATAGTAGGGTATAATGAAGAAAAATGCACGCGAGGAAATAAAATAAATAATATAAAATTAGGGAAATTTACGGGTCCTCACACTCTCCCCCCCTTAAAGAAATTTTGTCCTCAAAATTTTCTTATCAACGGAATCTATCAAAATCTAAGGTAACCAACGGCTCGTACCTTCTACGTCCTCAGACGAGTCAGGGACCTGATGGTACTCTAGAGAATATACCCGAGCTGGTATCTTCAATCCAGTCCCTTCCTCTTCCGACTGTCCAGGGTTAGTCTTAGTTGGTTGCTGGGTCCCTTTTCCTTTTCGTAATCAAACCGGACAATCAGCAATCCGATGATCGGCACTTCCACATCGCAGACACTTTCCTTCTTTCTTCCAACAATTCCCTTCCGTATGATTTGGCCCTCCGCAATATCCACAAGGACCACGAGTAGCAAAGACCGAACCTCCCGGTGAGACACCACTTGACACCCCCGGTTGTCGTACTCTCTCGTTTCTCTTTCAAATCTTAGGGGGTGTACTTTTACCCTCTTGCTCGGAGCTACTCCCAGGAAAGCCCATTTTCTTGGCTTGGAAATTTCTCACCTATAACCTCGCATTTTCAACCCCCTGGGATTTCTCCACAGCATCACTAAAGGCGCTAAGTTGGGCTACAGTCAGGTCCTTCTGAATCTCAACATTTAGTCCCTGGACAAAACGCCTTATCCGCCTTTGCTCGGTTATAATCAGTTCGAGCGCAAACTTAGATAACTGCGTAAATTGACTCTCATACTCGGCTACGGTCTGGGTTCCTTGACGAAACCGAATGAATTCATCTTCCTTCTTTTCTTGGATTAGAGGAGGGAAAAACTTGGCGTTGAATTCCCTCATGAAGTTTGCCCACGTCCTCGGTGTTTGTTCTCGTTCCCATTTAAGCCTTATGATATTCCACCAAGAACGGGCTGCTCCCTCCAGTTGGAAGATAGCAAATGTCACCTGTCTCTCCTCAGTGTAGTGTAACGCGGCAAAAATATCGATCATCTTTGCCAACCACCTTTTAGCCACGTCAAGATTAGGGCCTCCGAGAAATTTTGGTGGGGAGAACTTCTGAAATCTTTCAAGGGCTCTATCCTCGCCCTCTATATGGTTACTAGGGTTTCCAGGTTGAGGATTAGGGTTTTGGCCCTGGTGTTCCACTACATGGGCTAGCAGATCGGTCATGCGATGGATAGCAGTGGCTACTTGAGCATTTGGGTCAACCCTAGGTTCAAGTATTGGTTCTCGGTTACCCCTTTCATTCGAGAGTTGCTTACGTCCGCGCCCACGACCTCGTCTACTACGAGTACCCTCCATTGGTCTAACCAATCTAGGGTCGAAGCGAAAATATAACATTAAAGATAATTATAGGCATAAGCAAGTAACAAGAGGTACACACAGATCAAAATCATATATACATAACACAACTGTACCGAACAAGTCACACAGTAGCAGTTAGCTAGATACAAACAAAAGAGATCCATGAAGGTAGCGGGGTCATCCAAAAGTACTATAGACGAACTAGGTCAAAAGCACAAAAGCAACTAACGAAAAGCTATTTCCCCTTTAGGCCTCCATCCATAATCTACGAGAATACCACAATTTATATCTTAATCCAGGTTAATCATGCTTACTAACACCCGAACAAACCACATGAACTTCCATAGAATCACATTTCTAGTTCGCCCAAGTCCTTTCTAACCTAGGCTCTCATCTATTTAGTAGCCGGGCACAAGAATCCCCAAATAAGATAATTCACAACTCGAACCGGCCGGTCTCAAGAGTAAATCATCCATATTAAATATTCCTACCCGATATACATATATATCTTCCTTAGGTACCATGATAAAGAGTTTTACACTTATAACGTGCACAGTCATAGCTTATGCTCAAAAAAGCACTTACACCTTTAGACACATTCACGAAATCAGGACCATAACACCACTTGGTCCAAACTCAATCCGTGCAGAGATCACGCGAAGCAGCTTTGATACCAACTGTGACGGCCCCACTTCCTCCTAAGGCGAACCAAAGGGTTCAGCGGACTGCCTGCCCAACTTTCGCCAAGACTACTAAACAGAAATGCATGAAAATCGTACGAAGCATTCAAAAGACTTCGAAAAAATGAACTTCCAAAACTAAGTAACCAAACGGAAAGATACAATAGGACTTTGATATAATATTCCAACGAAAATTGAAAACGAAACGAAAGAGCAAGTGCCACATCACAATCCGACCGGATTGCCGGCCTGATTCAAGGCAGTAGCTGAACAAAATTTTGTTCAAAATTCCCTGTCAATCCGGCCAACAATCCGGCCAATAACTAGCCGGATATACTGCCGGATTCTCAGAAATGATTTCTCACCAAATTTTTTTCTTTTCTCGTTCCAAGCCCGCCCTTGTCCGATCCTTCCAACGGGTAAAAGTAAAGTTCATACAATCATAAAACATGCATTTATCATCAAATATAAATACCACTATACACTTTCCAACGTCTATACATTCGTGTCTTCAACAAATTACCTGAAATACAAGTCAAAATATCCGCACGGATACGAAGTACAATTAGGGTTTCAATTACAGAGGAGCATAAACAAAAGAAGTCCTACAACTAGCTCAACTCTTTTCTTCCAAAAATCTTGGTTTCAAAACTTGGAACCATGCAAGGAAAACAAGGATAACGGAACGGGGTGAGCTTACGCTCAATGAGGTACCAAACGTATAAGCAGAAAATCATGGCATTTCACACTTAACCAATCAGATACACATACCAGATATAGAGTAAAGCAATTAGATACTGTAATTTAATATAGGAAGGATACAGGTGGCTCTCAGGAGCCAAATTTCCATTTGCAGTACTTGATCCAAACTCGTTGACTCTCCGTCAATGTATAGAGAGCAACCATGTCCGTAGATCCCACGTTACGTCAAATTTCGTCCACCAAACATACTCCTTACCGGACCTGAACACCTCAACAGGAACAGAATGGTAATACTCCAGTATACCGGAATCAAGAGTCTCAATACCCAAAGATTCCTAGAAACACACTACCGTGGTTCATTATCTAATCGACCTGGCCCTTGCCAGCTCGACTCGAGTAACTAGCCACAGGTTTTGAGTTCAGAGGTCGCAGACTTATACAGAGAACAGATACAGATAACAGATACAGAGAATAAATACAGACTTATACAGTATGCAGGAAACAAAGTAAATAGACGAGAGAAACGAGATTTATAAAGTACACCCTCGTTTCATACAGAGTATACAGAAGTCACGGATAGCCAGATAAGCAACAAATTAGGGAAGTGGTACACTCACCAGTTCAAGTACAGGTACATCAAAATTTTCACCCAAAGTGGCCTTAATCACCGTGAAACCCTAAGAATAACAAAGGTAAAGCAGTTGAAATTTTCACATCCAAAATTGAGTAAACAGGATGCACAAGTGAGGCTCGATTACTAGTCAGGTGCCTCTCCAAGTTATATACTAGTACAAAAGAATAAAATGCGATTTTTGAGCAAACGGATAACAGTTGGTACGAGGGTTACAAACACCCCAAACCCCCTCATTCTACCACAATGCAACTCTAGCTTAAAGGAATCAAACGGCTTAGAAAATTGGACAGCATCTCCCCTTAAATTCCTTATTTTCGATCCTACATTTCATCACCAATCCCAACTCCAATCAACCACAATTTCACATACAAAGCATAGACTATAAAACACACCTTTCAGTATAATAACCACAACTGAAGCTACATTTATCGGATTGAGACGAATCTTATGGCGTTTCGAAGCTAAGACATATACCTACATTTATTATGAATACCTCCAAAGCCCAATCATGCATTTTCATGGTCAAAAATCGAAATCTTAGAGAAAACAGAAAACTGTCCGCGAAACAAAGCTTGTGGATAGTCAAGGGTATTTCGGTCATTTCATAGGTTACAGTGCTCTGATTGAGCTGAAATTTTAGAAGCAGATAGGTAACTCAATTACCTACAACTTTCATGTTTTGAGAAAGGGCTGATTCGGTTTCTCTCCTAGAAGAACATGCAGTGCAAAAATAGGGCAGATTGAAACCCTAAAACTGAAATTCTTGCACCCTAGCTGAAATTTCTTTAGGCAACCAAATCTAGCATACCAAAGTTTCATGTTACACCATAAAAAGCTATCATTCTATGAACAACCATTACTCATCACATGAGGGTAGAAAAATCACCATAAAATTGAAAATTATTATAATACTACTTTAAACCGAGAAATCTCCCACAAAACTACGTATTTAACAACTATAAACCACTACTATACAATTATTAGAAGTAAATGAGGGCTTTCTTGACAAGTTACCTTAGAAACACTAGAAAGATGATAGCTTAGTACTTCCCCCTCAAAAATCACTCTACCAACACCTCTAATCCTTCCTAGCAAGAAGTTTTTATGGAGTAATTTGAGATACTAGTGGTTGGAACTCAAGATTTGGGCTAGAAATTGAAGTTGAAGATGAGGAACTCTCTTGGTTTTTCCTCTCCCTTTGTTCGGCCAAGCCAAGAAGAAATGAAGAGGGTTCTCGGTCAAAATTGGTTAAATAAAAGATAAGATGGTCTTAAGTCAAAGTCCAACTTCCAATGATTTTGTAACAAATGGCACCTTAGGGTTTCATTCTCATCATTTGTCTACCAATGGTAATTTATCTAGCTAACCTCTAATTGTATCTTAGCACCTTGTAAAATAATATCACTTGATACAAAACTCCAGCAAGTTGTCAAAAATATATCGCATTTACCGCACTAGTGGGTCCCACGTCAATAATACACTTCAAACTTATCATGAACTAATTTAAATTAGGAAAATGATTTAAAAACTGTATTCAGTTATAAAATCTCTCGAAAATCGAAATAGTAGGGTATAATGAAGAAAAATGCACGCGAGGAAATAAAATAAATAATATAAAATTAGGGAAATTTACGGGTCCTCACACTCTCCCCCCCTTAAAGAAATTTTGTCCTCAAAATTTTCTTATCAACGGAATCTATCAAAATCTAAGGTAACCAACGGCTCGTACCTTCTACGTCCTCAGACGAGTCAGGGACCTGATGGTACTCTAGAGAATATACCCGAGCTGGTATCTTCAATCCAGTCCCTTCCTCTTCCGACTGTCCAGGGTTAGTCTTAGTTGGTTGCTGGGTCCCTTTTCCTTTTCGTAATCAAACCGGACAATCAGCAATCCGATGATCGGCACTTCCACATCGCAGACACTTTCCTTCTTTCTTCCAACAATTCCCTTCCGTATGATTTGGCCCTCCGCAATATCCACAAGGACCACGAGTAGCAAAGACCGAACCTCCCGGTGAGACACCACTTGACACCCCCGGTTGTCGTACTCTCTCGTTTCTCTTTCAAATCTTAGGGGGTGTACTTTTACCCTCTTGCTCGGAGCTACTCCCAGGAAAGCCCATTTTCTTGGCTTGGAAATTTCTCACCTATAACCTCGCATTTTCAACCCCCTGGGATTTCTCCACAGCATCACTAAAGGCGCTAAGTTGGGCTACAGTCAGGTCCTTCTGAATCTCAACATTTAGTCCCTGGACAAAACGCCTTATCCGCCTTTGCTCGGTTATAATCAGTTCGAGCGCAAACTTAGATAACTGCGTAAATTGACTCTCATACTCGGCTACGGTCTGGGTTCCTTGACGAAACCGAATGAATTCATCTTCCTTCTTTTCTTGGATTAGAGGAGGGAAAAACTTGGCGTTGAATTCCCTCATGAAGTTTGCCCACGTCCTCGGTGTTTGTTCTCGTTCCCATTTAAGCCTTATGATATTCCACCAAGAACGGGCTGCTCCCTCCAGTTGGAAGATAGCAAATGTCACCTGTCTCTCCTCAGTGTAGTGTAACGCGGCAAAAATATCGATCATCTTTGCCAACCACCTTTTAGCCACGTCAAGATTAGGGCCTCCGAGAAATTTTGGTGGGGAGAACTTCTGAAATCTTTCAAGGGCTCTATCCTCGCCCTCTATATGGTTACTAGGGTTTCCAGGTTGAGGATTAGGGTTTTGGCCCTGGTGTTCCACTACATGGGCTAGCAGATCGGTCATGCGATGGATAGCAGTGGCTACTTGAGCATTTGGGTCAACCCTAGGTTCAAGTATTGGTTCTCGGTTACCCCTTTCATTCGAGAGTTGCTTACGTCCGCGCCCACGACCTCGTCTACTACGAGTACCCTCCATTGGTCTAACCAATCTAGGGTCGAAGCGAAAATATAACATTAAAGATAATTATAGGCATAAGCAAGTAACAAGAGGTACACACAGATCAAAATCATATATACATAACACAACTGTACCGAACAAGTCACACAGTAGCAGTTAGCTAGATACAAACAAAAGAGATCCATGAAGGTAGCGGGGTCATCCAAAAGTACTATAGACGAACTAGGTCAAAAGCACAAAAGCAACTAACGAAAAGCTATTTCCCCTTTAGGCCTCCATCCATAATCTACGAGAATACCACAATTTATATCTTAATCCAGGTTAATCATGCTTACTAACACCCGAACAAACCACATGAACTTCCATAGAATCACATTTCTAGTTCGCCCAAGTCCTTTCTAACCTAGGCTCTCATCTATTTAGTAGCCGGGCACAAGAATCCCCAAATAAGATAATTCACAACTCGAACCGGCCGGTCTCAAGAGTAAATCATCCATATTAAATATTCCTACCCGATATACATATATATCTTCCTTAGGTACCATGATAAAGAGTTTTACACTTATAACGTGCACAGTCATAGCTTATGCTCAAAAAAGCACTTACACCTTTAGACACATTCACGAAATCAGGACCATAACACCACTTGGTCCAAACTCAATCCGTGCAGAGATCACGCGAAGCAGCTTTGATACCAACTGTGACGGCCCCACTTCCTCCTAAGGCGAACCAAAGGGTTCAGCGGACTGCCTGCCCAACTTTCGCCAAGACTACTAAACAGAAATGCATGAAAATCGTACGAAGCATTCAAAAGACTTCGAAAAAATGAACTTCCAAAACTAAGTAACCAAACGGAAAGATACAATAGGACTTTGATATAATATTCCAACGAAAATTGAAAACGAAACGAAAGAGCAAGTGCCACATCACAATCCGACCGGATTGCCGGCCTGATTCAAGGCAGTAGCTGAACAAAATTTTGTTCAAAATTCCCTGTCAATCCGGCCAACAATCCGGCCAATAACTAGCCGGATATACTGCCGGATTCTCAGAAATGATTTCTCACCAAATTTTTTTCTTTTCTCGTTCCAAGCCCGCCCTTGTCCGATCCTTCCAACGGGTAAAAGTAAAGTTCATACAATCATAAAACATGCATTTATCATCAAATATAAATACCACTATACACTTTCCAACGTCTATACATTCGTGTCTTCAACAAATTACCTGAAATACAAGTCAAAATATCCGCACGGATACGAAGTACAATTAGGGTTTCAATTACAGAGGAGCATAAACAAAAGAAGTCCTACAACTAGCTCAACTCTTTTCTTCCAAAAATCTTGGTTTCAAAACTTGGAACCATGCAAGGAAAACAAGGATAACGGAACGGGGTGAGCTTACGCTCAATGAGGTACCAAACGTATAAGCAGAAAATCATGGCATTTCACACTTAACCAATCAGATACACATACCAGATATAGAGTAAAGCAATTAGATACTGTAATTTAATATAGGAAGGATACAGGTGGCTCTCAGGAGCCAAATTTCCATTTGCAGTACTTGATCCAAACTCGTTGACTCTCCGTCAATGTATAGAGAGCAACCATGTCCGTAGATCCCACGTTACGTCAAATTTCGTCCACCAAACATACTCCTTACCGGACCTGAACACCTCAACAGGAACAGAATGGTAATACTCCAGTATACCGGAATCAAGAGTCTCAATACCCAAAGATTCCTAGAAACACACTACCGTGGTTCATTATCTAATCGACCTGGCCCTTGCCAGCTCGACTCGAGTAACTAGCCACAGGTTTTGAGTTCAGAGGTCGCAGACTTATACAGAGAACAGATACAGATAACAGATACAGAGAATAAATACAGACTTATACAGTATGCAGGAAACAAAGTAAATAGACGAGAGAAACGAGATTTATAAAGTACACCCTCGTTTCATACAGAGTATACAGAAGTCACGGATAGCCAGATAAGCAACAAATTAGGGAAGTGGTACACTCACCAGTTCAAGTACAGGTACATCAAAATTTTCACCCAAAGTGGCCTTAATCACCGTGAAACCCTAAGAATAACAAAGGTAAAGCAGTTGAAATTTTCACATCCAAAATTGAGTAAACAGGATGCACAAGTGAGGCTCGATTACTAGTCAGGTGCCTCTCCAAGTTATATACTAGTACAAAAGAATAAAATGCGATTTTTGAGCAAACGGATAACAGTTGGTACGAGGGTTACAAACACCCCAAACCCCCTCATTCTACCACAATGCAACTCTAGCTTAAAGGAATCAAACGGCTTAGAAAATTGGACAGCATCTCCCCTTAAATTCCTTATTTTCGATCCTACATTTCATCACCAATCCCAACTCCAATCAACCACAATTTCACATACAAAGCATAGACTATAAAACACACCTTTCAGTATAATAACCACAACTGAAGCTACATTTATCGGATTGAGACGAATCTTATGGCGTTTCGAAGCTAAGACATATACCTACATTTATTATGAATACCTCCAAAGCCCAATCATGCATTTTCATGGTCAAAAATCGAAATCTTAGAGAAAACAGAAAACTGTCCGCGAAACAAAGCTTGTGGATAGTCAAGGGTATTTCGGTCATTTCATAGGTTACAGTGCTCTGATTGAGCTGAAATTTTAGAAGCAGATAGGTAACTCAATTACCTACAACTTTCATGTTTTGAGAAAGGGCTGATTCGGTTTCTCTCCTAGAAGAACATGCAGTGTAAAAATAGGGCATATTGAAACCCTAAAACTGAAATTCTTGCACCCTAGCTGAAATTTCTTTAGGCAACCAAATCTAGCATACCAAAGTTTCATGTTACACCATAAAAAGCTATCATTCTATGAACAACCATTACTCATCACATGAGGGTAGAAAAATCACCATAAAATTGAAAATTATTATAATACTACTTTAAACCGAGAAATCTCCCACAAAACTACGTATTTAACAACTATAAACCACTACTATACAATTATTAGAAGTAAATGAGGGCTTTCTTGACAAGTTACCTTAGAAACACTAGAAAGATGATAGCTTAGTACTTCCCCCTCAAAAATCACTCCACCAACACCTCTAATCCTTCCTAGCAAGAAGTTTTTATGGAGTAATTTGAGATACTAGTGGTTGGAACTCAAGATTTGGGCTAGAAATTGAAGTTGAAGA
>NW_020862675.1:0-17379 GCF_003713205.1 Coffea eugenioides | reverse complement strand
TTCTACCCCCCTTCTTAACAAATCAATTTAATTTCTTGTTGGTGAAGTTTCAACGTCCGCTGCATACCCCTTCTTAACAAATTAATTTAATTTCCTGTTGGTGAAGTCCTAGCATCTATTTGACGCCCCCACTTCTCCCAAGGGCAAACCCGAGGGTATCGGCGGGACGCCTGCCTAACTCGCGTCAGGACTCAAAACACAAAACAAATAAAACTATAAAAACCAAAAGAGTACTATTCATAATATATTCAATCCCAAAAGAGTATTTACATCCTCAAAAGGAGTTATCCAGACTAATACATTATCTTATGCTAATAACCAAAATATAAAGTAGACCCAAAGAGGGGTCCTTATACAGGTCACTAAAAAAAGAAAAAAAACATCTTAGTTCTCCGGCTATTACAAACCAAGCCTAACTATACTAGTGATAGTGCCAAAAGTTCCCCGCGTCGGCCTCTGTTAAGGAAAACAAAGGGAAAGGGGTAAGCTAGATGCTTAGTAAGTAAACAGGGGAAAAAATGTAAATTTCACAGTAATACGAACAATTACGTCACAAAAATGTCAAATCGAAAATATAAAAGTAACAACACGAGTTAAGGATACAGGTTGGCTTCAAAGCCACGTCATGTGCCATGTGTGACCTCCTGTCGACACTCCGTCGACCACCGTTAAGGGTCCGTAGAACTCCACTTGTATTCCCACCTAACACCTTATCACCCTCACTGGCCAGTCACCTCACGAAATGGCTCGAGGAAACGAAACGAAATTGAACTTGATTCACAAGCTCGGTTCACAAACTTGGTTCATAGAACCACAAACTTGGTGACCTTAAGACTAGGTTGGACTGGCTTCGACCAAGCCCCGGCCTGCTCAAATAGTCCGTCTAGTTCTTGAGATCGGGCCCACAACTTCATCATATTTCACAAATTTCACAAAAGTCACCCCGAGTTACAAGCTCAAGGGATTTAGCACCAAAATAATTCATATATACATAGCCCATGAAGAAGCACAAGAACAAATTAGGGTTTAGGTCGAGTGTGATCAAGTACACCCTCGCCTAAGTACCCTCTCATCCACGCCAAAGCACATAAGCAAGTTATACACAAAAACAGCCTGAATACTTACCCAAATCACAAAACAGTACAAGTGCAAAAATCACTTCGGGTGTCATAGCTAGTTGGCCCTACCGGCTCCGTCTAGCTCACTGATGTGAGACGGATCTAGACGAACACCAAGTTGGGATGTTTTGCGGAACTTTGACCCTTCTAGAATCACGAGCCACGAACTAAGGAGATTCCTTAACCCACGACTAGCCACTTTAGTGAACCAAAAGTATAGATAGAAGAACGCCACAATCAAGGAGACTACTTGATTGATAAGTTCGTTGAACAACTTGAGATTAATTCTCAAGTATTCAAAGGAAATTCTCTTGAGGCAAGAGAGAGTGAATAAACTCACGAATATTTTATAAAATCTGAATTCTTTTCCCCTAATGAATGAAAACCTAGGCTATATATAGCCTTACAAGACAAAACCCTAACTCGGCTAGGCTAGGCCTTTGGCCCGATTCCACTACTCAAATCCACTATCTAATGGTCAGCTTATAATTGATCTAATGAAGGCTTTAAGCTGGCCCAACATAACCCAATAAAAGCTAATTAACCAACTTAAGTTATAGTGAGCCTAGACTCAATAAATTCGGATCCAACTCAACATGAGGTCTTGGACCGAATTTATTCCTAGCAAATAAAATAGAAATCTAGAAAATAAACTACTAACTATTACTAAAAGATTCAATCTCTTGCAGCCCAAAACATGGCCCATAAGCGGCCCATATTTCGTATCATTCCCCTCCTCTTGAAAAAGATTTGTCCTCAAATCGTGTTTGGAAATGAATAGTACTACAAGAATTGGCAGTATGAAACTTCAAATCTCCACATATTGGCTCTCTTAGAATGAATGTTACTTTGCATACGTCATGATTATTGTATTCGATGCACATGTCTCTTGGTCAGCTTGAAAATGCTCACAATCTTGCCATGGAAAACTCAGGCTTGACTCCAACCACTCAAAGCTCTCTAAATCAGTCCTGTGTTCATGAATGGTCGAATTTGGACCTACCACAAAAATCACACGATTAGCATTTGTAGGTATAAAATTCACGTGTAGCTTACCATTCCAACATTCACAAGATAAGGATCTTCATAGCTAATTGCTTCAATTCAGGTTAAAAAGTTCCCGCGGACATGATTTTGCAAAGTTACAAAAGTTTCATTTGCAAGTTGTTGTTTGGTATGGACCTATCGTTGCACCAAATGGAGTAAGAATCGAGATAGGCAGCTTTCTGAACCTTCAAAATTGAAGAATAAAATCAGGTTGTAAGGAATCAGAATTTGACCAATGAGGAAAGGATTGTCACCAACAAAATAAGAAGGGAAATGTATAACAAGTTTCAATGCTTAGAAACTTCCCTGTTGAAACTTTCATTATTCCTTCCCAAAAGCCAAATCAGCGTCATGGTTTGACGTTGAACATCAGTGGATGACAAAGAGAGACAACACTTAAGGTTGCAAACTCCATGAAAAGTTGATATTCACCAATGGATTTAGGCATAGAACATGCCAAGATTAACTACAATTTTTCCTTGCTTAACCTGCATAAAAGTAGAAACACTAAACAAAGTAGAGTCAAGATCGTTAGAAAAAACATAATTGATCTCACATCCTTTCTCACAATTCAGGCTGTACTCTTAGAATTTTAATCTCTTGTTCATTGCTCAGTAGCTGACTTTTTTCCCTCATTTATTCTCAACCTCTTTCTCCTTTTCAACTCCCTCGAATTTTACCTCTTCAGTCACAATTCTCTTCCTCAGCTCTTTTCTCATTACTATAACCTCATGCTCACTCTTCATGTATGCTAGATCAACACAAAGTTGCTTAGAGTTAAGCGACACAAGCCTGGTACGACGGCCATTAAATTGTGAAGGAATTACTTATTTAGTATATCCATCATATTTGACTTCTTGATTAAACATCCACCATTGTCCCAACAGCACATGCGTCACTTGAATGGGAACCACATCACACAACACCTCATCCACGTATTGACCAATACGAAAAGGAACAAGTGTGTGCTTAGTAATCCAAATATCACCACTATCACTTTGCAACTTGTAAGGTCGAAGATGATCAATGGTTGGAAAATTCAATTTCTCAACCAAGACAGTACTTGCGAGATTAACTTCACAACCCTTATCAATGGCTAAGCTGCAAACTTTATCCTTGATATGGCAACGTGTATAAAACCAATCATTTTTTTGAGCTTTGATGATTTCCAATTGCTCAGTTATCTCACGCAAGGCCACGGTATTTACTCCTTTAGGCACAAGATGGTGAAGCTCCAGTTGAGCATTCGTTTGTCTCATACTTTTATTACCTGCAAAACTCAACAAAAATTAGTAGAATAGTCCTCACTCGCTCCCTTACGTGTTTCCACTCGCACTCGTGTATATGGATGTCACTCTAATGGACTTACCAAATACCTTTACCTGTTGGGTTAGGTAGTTGAGAAATGCTGCTCAAGTCCAACAACCGTTACCAACCTTTCCACAAGTGTAATCACAAGAATGTAGGAGAAAATGTAGGAAAGTGTTCCTAGAATTTAGGAAGAGAATATAGGAGAGTTTCCTAAAGTGGATGAGAGAATATAGGAAAGGTCCTAAAAATGGATGAGAGAATTTTAGGAGAGTTTCCTAAAAAATGGTTGAGAGAATTTAGGAAAGTTTCCAAAAAAAATGGATGAGAGAATGTAGGAAAATTTCTGGAAAAAAAATGGATGAGAGAATTTAGGAAAGTTTTCTAAAAAATGTAGGAGAGAGAGTGTCCAAGTGAGTACAAAGAGTTATCCAAGTGCTTTACTTAGTTTCCTAATTGATTTTGGAAACAAGTTAGTTTTTGGAAACCCTTTGAAAAATCCTTTTTCCTCTTGAACAACTTTTGGTAACCTTCTTGAAACAACTTTTGGTAATCTTCTTGAAACAACTTTTGGTAACCTTCTTGAAACAACCTTTGGTAATCTTCTTGAAACAACTTTTGGTAACTTCCAAATTCTACTCCAAGAACGATTGCACAAATCAGATTTGGTTTCCTATTCAAAACAATTCGGTTGCCACTTTCTTTCCTTTCCTTTTTTTTTTCTTGCCAACCGATTCCTCTTTTCTTTCTTTTTCTTTTCGTTTTTGTTTTCTGTTTTTTTTTCTTGACTACAACTATCGACCACGACACAAAACAAGGAAGTCCACAAATAATAACTACCAAGAACTCCAAGATCTTTCAAGAAATTTCAAGGAAGTTGTCAGGAACTTCAGAAATTTCAAGATTGTGATCAAGAATGCAAGAAGCTCAAGATTATTGTAAGTTCTCTTCAAGATTCACAAAATTCCAACAAGTTTTGCCAAAATTCAGATTTGAAAATCAAGTAAACAAGTTGGATAACACAAACAACAAGGCTGGACAGATTTGTATTCGGTGAACAGTAACGATGAACAGTGTCGGTGAACAGTGTTGGGGTGAACAGTACCGGGTGAACAGTACCGCTACTGTAGCGATGAACAGTACGATGCTACAGTACTTTTTTTTTTTTTTTGAATTGACACACAAACTGATTTGAAACAAGAGTATGTGACTCGAAACACAAAAGAAAAGAAGGATATAACCTGGTGGTTGTCGACTAGCTCTGATTACCAACTGATGTGAGACGGATCTAGACGAACACCAAGTTGGGATGATTGGCGGAACTTTGACCCTTCTATAATCACGAGCCACGAACTAAGGAGATTCCTTAACCCACGACTAGCAAATTTAGTGAACCAAAAGTATGGATAGAAGAACGCCACAATCAAGGAGACTACTTGATTGATAAGTTCGATGAACAACTTGAGATTAATTCTCAAGTATTCAAAGGAAATTCTCTTGAGGCAAGAGAGAGTGAAATAACTCACATATATCTTATAAAATCTGAATTTTTTCCCTAATGAATGAAAACCTAGGCTATATATAGCCTTACAAGACAAAACCCTAACTCGGCTAGGCTAGGCCTTTGGCCCGATTCCACTACTCAAATCCACTATCTAATGGTCAGCTTATAATTGATCTAATGAAGGCTTTAAGCTGGCCCAACATAACCCAATAAAAGCTAATTAACCAACTTAAGTTATAGTGAGCCTAGACTCAATAAATTCGGATCCAACTCAACATGAGGTCTTGGACCGAATTTATTCCTAGCAAATAAAATAGAAATCTAGAAAATAAACTACTAACTATTACTAAAAGATTCAATCTCTTGCAGCCCAAAACATGGCCCATAAGCGGCCCATATTTCGTGTCACTCACCACCGTCTGTAATAGAAGGTTGTACCATATTATTACACAAATGGCTACTAAAGTGCATAAATCAAGCAAAACGGCAACATTGGCACATGCATGCGCGAAAACGGCTTACAGAAGTAGGAAGGGCAACGTGACCGTTTTAGACTCAAAAACTGTTTTGAACGCAATTGAAGCTACAAGTGTCGGATCAAATTGCATGAGGTACCGTTACAAAGCTAAGAGGAAGGGCTACAACTTTCGTGAAAACACCTTAACCTAGATCTGAACGAACATAGGTCAAAATTATGGAAAATAGTACCAGAAGTTTACACTCTAGGGTAACGGACAGGGTCTGTTGGCCAGACTATAACTCACAGTTCACAAGTCCAAATCAAGAAATTCCAAAGGAGTTAGACAGATATGTTATAATACTAAAAATTTTATGTTTTGGCCAAAACCTGAATCAATACCGAGCAGGGTGAAAAATGGGTCCAAAGTTCCTGCCAGAACTGTCCAAATTCAAAGGCAGTTCTGACAACCGTTCTTGTTTTGGTCATAACTGGAGTTACGGAACTCGGATTTGGATGCAATTTATACCGTTTCAAAGCTAAGACCAAGATCTACATTTCTTATGAAGGGATCAACACCCAGTCCGCACGTTATCCAGGTGAACCGAGCATGGCCAGAGGCCAAATTTGAAAACGTAACACAATCCAGTGTTCCAAACAGGAGAGATTGTTTTGGCCATAATTCAGGCTAAACTGATCCGTTTGACCTGAAATTTTGTAGGCACATCAAGGACTTAAGAAGCTACAACTTTTAAGTTTTGAGCAGCTTCCGAATCAGCACGCAGCATAAAGAAAAACAGAGCCCATGTTCGGATTTGTGAGCTGCCCTGTTTCCAGTTTTGCCGGTTTTTGAACTTTGCAAACACATGGTCCATTGCTATGAGTCTTATACAAGTTTTCTAACCAATTTCATACCAAATAATACTACCTATACCAGATTCTAAAAGACCTAGCAATGGTCCGAAATTTCTTCCCCAAATTACCAAATATTACCCACCATCTAGATTCCAATTCCACTAGTTCTTTACTAACTTCAAAACGCTAGCCAAGTACACACCAACCTTTCAAGTTCTAACTAAACCAAACTAATTTCCCTTAGAACTAGGGTTTCAAGGCCAAATCTGATTTTGCTAAGAATCAACCATTCAAGTGAGATTAACACATCAAAGACTCCACTTACAAGCCAAACAATCATCCAAAGCAACTTGAATAACCATGAAACAAGAAACCCTAATTCTCCCATAGCCTTAACCGAAATTTGGGCAGCAATAAACCACTACAATAGACCAATAAACTACTCAATATTCATCATATAAACCATCCAAGTTCATATTTACAACCAAAAACATCACTTCACATGGTTTCAAGACTTAATCACCAAGAATTAACTTTCAAATCAAATGATTTACCTTCAATCAAGCCTTGTTGATGATCAAACCACCACAATCAAGTGGCAAGATTGTTGCCCTAAGCTCCAAGCTCAAGATGATTGGCTAAACTTGAAAGAAATTGGAAGAAATTTTGCTTATCCTCTTCACCTCACTCTCGGCCCTCTCTCTCTTTCACTCTTTAGTTTTGCTTTGTTTTATTTCTTATGTTTGTCTTAGAAATCCTATGATATATAAGATGAGTCAAAGCTTTGGAAGATATTTTCCAACACCACCAATCACATAAAAGCTCCCAATTTACTCCTTAGCCCTTACACCTTAAATTTCTCTTTCTTACACTATTGCCCAAACATATATAGAAAGCTTTCAATTAACTCCATAGGATATAAACTTAATCTAGTCTAAAACACTTAACCACACTTAATTACTTCACTAATCACCCTTCTATCTTAATCACCTATACTTAATCATACCTTATTTCACATAAAAACAACTAAACACCAACTTTCTTGTCATAGGCAAAATTAAGGGTTTTAACCCCAACTTAGGGTTCTAATAAATTATAACACTAGAGGTTTTACTAGTTTAGGATTTTCTAACATTTTAAACTCACCTAACCTATATAAAATGGATCGAATCCTATACTAAACCACACACTAGCATAACTAACTCTAACTACAACTCAAACTTGTGATTAATACAAAAACTAGAGTTTTAATCATAACCCAAATTAGGGTTTTCCAATTAACCCTAAAACCCAAATTTTACCACATAAATAATTAGCATCACATAATATCCAACTTAAGGACTAAGCGGAGTCTCACAATCTGCCGCGTACCCTTCTATCCTCATTTTTAACAAATCAATTTAATTTCTTGTTGATGAAGTCTCAGCGTCCGCCGCGCACCCCTTCTTAACAAATCAATTTAATTTCCTGTTGGTGAAGTCTCAGCGTCCGCCGCGTACCTTTCTACCCTCTTCTGAACAAATCAATTTAATTTCCTGTTGGTGAAGTCTCAGCGTCCGCCGTGCACCCTTCTACCCCCTTCTTAACAAATCGAGTTTAATTTCCTGTTGGTGAAGTCTCAGCGTCCGTACGCATCTTCTTTCCCCCTTTCTTGACAAATCACTTGTTGGGCTTGGGTTGTATCCTACCAACCTCGGCAGGCTTGGGTTGTATCCCACTGACCATTTTATCGTGTTGGATTTGAAATTTAGGCAGGCTTGGGTTGTATCCCACTGACCGTTTTATCGTGTTGAATTTGGAATCTCGGCAGGCTTGGGTTGTATCTCACTGACCGTCTTATCGTGTTAGATTTGGAATTTCGACAGGCTTGGATTGTATCCCACTAACCGATGTTATGATAGGTTCAGGTTCTATCCCACTGACCTTTTCATGTTTCAAGTCATGGCAGAATAATTACGAGTAAGTGTTTGGTATCTACGTCTTTGTCTCGACTCTCTTCAAAAGTCAGATAAAGAGGGGCAAGCTGTAGATACCAAAATTTCATTTATTTGATTTTTAGCTTTATTTCTTATTAAATTCAATTTTAGCTTTATTTGTTAGCTTTATTATTCTCGTTTTAGTTTATTATATTTTTATTGATTAAATGATAGTCAGGGTTTTTGTTTATTCTTATAAATTAGGTTTATCATTTTCATTTTTAAGGTATTTTTGCATTAAATTTCTAAAAAGGAAAAATCCTCACAAAAATTCAAAATTTGTCTTTAGCCCTTTTAGATTTAATTTCTTTAAGATAAATGAAAATTGTGCAATAATGTGATAGCCCCACCTCACCCTAAGGCGAACCAAAGGGTTTGACGGACCGCCTGCCCAACTCTCGCCAGGACTACTAAGACGGTTACACACAACTCAAAATGTGCCGGAATACAGTAGCGCGCTTAAACAAAGCAAAAATCACGAAATAGAAAAATGAAAATCGAAACAGAAAGTGAATAGTGCCTGCCACGTCACAATCCGGCCGGATTCTGGCCGGATTGGAGGCAGTGGCCAACTCCAACCGGATCCAAAAATCCAAGACAATCTGGCCAGCAATCCGGCCAAGAACTGGCCGGATTTGCGGCCGGATTCCACTGTAGGATTTCCCGACAAAATTATTTTCTTTCATCGTTCAAAATCCGAACTTGTCCGAAACCCATACAAGTGCACTAAACTTTATATATTGCTAGAAAAGAACATTTCCAAACATCGTTATATACGTATGGTTGCAAATTTACAACTCAGAAGGGAAATGTTGGATCAAGATATATTCAAGGTTTTTCCAATCATCGAGGAGCTTTACAAAAGAATATTAAACTAGCTCAACTCGTGCTTCAAAATCACAATTCCAAAAGGGGTTCCCTGTAAGGAAAACAAGGATAACGGAACGGGATGAGCCAGAAGCTCAATGAGGTACCAAAAGTATAACAATACAAATCATGAGAAAATACTTTTAGGGCACATATACACATCAAGTAAGAGAAATGAACGAACACCACAATTTAAAGGATACAGGTGACCCTCAGGGGCCAAATCCCCGTTGCAAAATACTTGATCCAGCCTCGTTGACTCTCCGTCAACGTTTAATGACACACTCATGTCTGTAGACCCTTACGCCAAAATTCCATTCACCAAACATATCCCTTACCGGGCCCGAACGCCGAACAGGAACAGGAATGGTAATACTCGAGTATACCGGAATCAAGAGTCTCAATACCCAAAGATTTCCCAGGAACAGGCACCCATGGATTGTCAATTACCTCGACCAAGCCCTTGCTGGCTCGACTTAATTAACTCCCCATGAGGTTGAGCTCAAGTTAACAGGAAGATCGTTCGACACACTTCCAAACGATCTCATAACAAGCGCAAGTAACAAGTTCAAGTTCATAACAAGTACAAGTAATAGATTCCAGTTCATTCAGTACAGGCAAGAGAACGAGTGTGATAAAGTACATGCTCATCTCATTCAGAATAACAGAGTTCATAGTTATCCATGTCACACATTTCAAGTATAGATGAACCAATTAAACAACAATTCAGGGGAGTGGTACACTCACCAATTAAAGCAGAGTTTCAACCAAGGTAGAGCTCTAATCACCAAGAAACCCTAGAATAGCCAAGGTAAACAATTATGGCTCCCACTGTAACGACCCCACCTCCCCTTAAGGCGAACCAAAGGGTTTAGCGGACCGCCTGCCCAGCTCTCGTCGGGACTCACTCACTTACTACATTCCTCAAGTAAATTACAAGGTACAACTCAAATAATACATCCAATTCTCCAAAATTACATATCTTAAGCGAAGCGGAAACCAATTCTAAGCGTAAAGTGTAGATTTGCATCCGATTCAATTCCAAATATTTATACAGGCCCAAAAGTACATAAACCAAAACCAAAACTAAACTATACAAGATGTACGCCATCCAGCCACACAAAGATCCAAATACAAGTTCTTCCTTTACCTCGATCCCTGTGGGGAGAAGAAGATAATAGGGGGTGAGCTAGAAGCTCAGCGAGTGACCAGTAAAATCAACAGCCAAGTATATTTCACAATAAAGCATTGATATGATGTCATGATGCAGTAATCAAATGTTCATTTATTGCTCATGTGAGCCAGTGAAGTTCTTGTACTTAAATATCCAATGCTCGTTTAGATCAGGTAACCATGAAACAGAAGTAAGGAGCCATCGGGCTCCAAAGAATGTGTAAACAATAGTGGAGACATTGGTTCTAAGCACAAGACTTTCCAGGAACTCATTGGAGCCAAATTATGTCATGGCACACACCCGAACCCCAAATGATATGCAAAGGAGTAATAAATGCAAGAATTAGTTCAAAAGTAACTTTGGGAACAATCGAGGGATCACTCACCAACTACAGCGCAGGAACTATCCATCATACCTTATTGCCATGCTCAAGTCCAAGCCCTAGATTACAATGACCATGTCAAGCAAAAGAAAGTCTAAAACCCGCAAGTTCCTATCACCTTTTTAGCATTTTAATCACAAGTAAAGCTACACCCTTGCCTTATCATTCATTTTCATGTAATCATACAAGTCAAGTGAGGAACACATGTATCAAGTACAATCGGATATTTGGAAGCACTTGCCAAAATATAGTGCCTCAAGTATTCACGTTCAATTACACTCCAGGCTTGGAGTCCAGATCTGCGATAAAATTCAGTTTGAAAACTTTGAAACACGAGTAAGATTTGAAACTTAAACATTCCGTTCATTAAGAATCAACCAATTGATATTCATTTGAAAGACATTCGTGAAACACTTGCTCGCTTTTCAAATCGTAAGGTTTTTAACGTATAACCATCGATAACAAAGTAGCAAAAGTTCTCGCTAGTTCAAGTGGTAATCACTTAACCTTCACTCAAGTTGCAAATATAGTTTTCTAGTTCTCGAGTAAAAATTCGGGCAGCATGCCCTTTGTGTTTACCTAATTTTCCAGCCATTTAGGCTTCATTATTTTTCCTCAACCAAAACCCAACATCACATATATCAGCAATTCATGTCAAGAGCCGTTCCATAGGCTCACAATATCATAAGATCAAGATTCACAATAATAGCAAGTGCAGAAATTCAATTTAGCAAAAGACAGATTTGACGTATGGATGCGGAAATAACATATCCGAGGCTACGCTTATCGGATTGAGGCGCAACCTATGCCGTTTCGAAGCTAAGACTCAGGGCTACAATGTTCATGAAGGTCACTTAGTCCAGTTTCTAATGTAACTTAGTCAAATCCTCAAATTACAGAACCAAAATCCACTTTGTCGGCTGTTTAACCGCATTACACTGTAATGGACATATCTCAGGCTACAAAAGTCCAATTCTGGTGTTCTTAGAGGCATTTGAAAGCTAAGTCAGAATACTACAACTTTCATGTTTTGGAAAAAAGCTAAATCAGTACGGATCCTAGTCAAAAAACGTGATAAACTGGACAAACTGATCACACGGACTGCTGGGGAAAAACTTAAAACAGTAAGGGTATTTTGGACTTTTCATGACCTACGTTGCTCCGATTGAGCTGAAATTTTGTAGGCACCTATAAAATACCATTCTCTACAACTTTCATTCTTTGACCTAAGGCCAATTCGGCCTCTAACATAGGGTTACAAATTCGGACAGAATGTTGGGGAAAATTTTCCAGATTCTGGAATTTTTTGTAATCAATGGAACTTTCTCAATTTTCTTGTTCTAATCACTACCAAAACACCTTATACAACCTTAATTGCAACATACAAGCATCATACAACAAATTGGGCAGAAATTCCTCAAGCCCTAGTTCATCATATAAAAGGGGAAAACTTCCAAATTCATCACACCCACTTGCATAATCATGAAATCAAGCCAAAACTTAAGCTAAAACACATCTTAAAGCAAGATTCAAAGCAACAAAGATCATGATCAAATGTTGGTACCTCAAAAGCAAGGCTTGATAGAGTGATCCTTCACCCCCTTTGATATTTCTTGGTTCCTCAAGCTTCCCAACTCACACTTAGTACTTTAATCGGTTTAGAATTGGATTTGTTACTTGAGTTGAAGCAAATCAAGAAGAAAATGGTGAACTCTTGCTCTCCTTTTTTTCTCTCTTCTTACTTGGCCAAGATGCAGAAAATAATGAAGGAGATTAAGCTAAGTTTGTCTTATAAGAAGGTAGAAAGGTAAGAATTAATTCTAACCACAAGTTTGGCCAACACTTGGCTTAACCTTAACCACAAAAATTTTCTCTTTCCTTCCTTGTATTTGAGCCACAAATTTCGGTCAAAGCTGCTGCAATTTAAGAAGATATTTTGCTCACAAGTCCATAAACTTGTTTGGTAAGAAAAAATGGTGGTCAAGTGGTGCGTTCAATCGGTAGTGCGCGGGACCCGCCGGTTCGCGCCGTTTTTCTTAAAAACTCACGTACTAGGGTTTTTACTTCCCATTCACTAACCTTATATCATTGCTACTAGTCACATATTATTTCTCACTTAAAAGTCACTTTTAATCTCCAAAATTAATCCTTACTCTGTACCGAAAATTCATCCGGCGAAAAAATCGCGAAAACCCTAATTTTGCTCTAAACTTGAAACCGAAGCGTGAAACCCTACTTTCTAGGTTCATTGGCACTTATTGTGGGGTGATTGAGTAGTAGGGCCATTATAAAGTGGTATTTGTCAGAGAAAAGGGAATTTTAAGAAAAATATAAGGAATTTGCACGGCTTCTGGCCGGATTCCCCACAAAACACTATTCACCAGAAATTTTCCCTTTTCTTCTGCCTCGGGGCGTTACAACTCCCCTCCTTAAAAGAATGTCGTCCTCGACATTCCAACTTGTACTAATCAGATCAAAATAGTTCTCGAAAGTCGATCACGTATTAAGAATCATTTCAATCTCGCTTATCATAATCAAATACTAATCAGATCAAATATCTCAAAGGTCAATCACATACTAAGAATCACTCATCACAATCAAGTACTAAAAGTACTCCAATCCAACTTATCAAATAATCTTGATCCAATAGATAGTCAGACGAGTAACTGGATACATATACAAATGGGGCTCGAAATTGGACTTAAAGTCCCTGATATTTGGAAAAACAATCCAGGACATAACGATGTCTCAGGTCAGAAATTACCCCTGGTGGTGCTTGAAAACACAACAAGCTAGCACTCAGCTATACTTCACCAGAAAGTCTCAGGAATTTGTCCCCGGTGGTGCTTGAAAACACAACAAGCTAGCACTCAGCTATACTTCACCAGAGCCTCAGATGCAAGATTTTGTCCATGGCGGTGCTGGACAACACAACAGGTTAGCACAACGGCTATACCTCGCCAAAGAACCTCAGTTCAAAATTTCATCCTTGGTGGTGCTTTATAACACAACAAGTTAGCACAACGGCTAAACTTCACCAGAGGATCTTAGCTCAAGAAATTGGCCCTGGTGGTGCTTTATAACACAACAAGCTAGCACAACGGCTAAACTTCACCAGAGAGCCTCAAGTCAAAGTTTCATCCCTGATGGTGCTTTGAAACACAACAGGTATGCCTCGCCAAAAGAATGGCGGTGCTTGGTAACACAACAGGCAATACCTCATCAAAGAGGTTCAGTTCAAGAATTTCATCCCTAATGGTGCTTTGAAACACAACAGGTATGCCTCGCCAAAAGAATGGCGGTGCTTGGTAACACAACAGGCTATACCTCATCAGAGAGGTTTAGTTCAACCGCTACAGAGGAGTAGTAGCCGGTCTACAACCAAACAAGTACGAAAATGTTCAGAAACAGAGTCAAAAGCAGGGTTCAAGTATATCGGTTCAAAAGCAGGGTCAATTATTTCAGGTTCAAGGAACACGGGTACGAGTAGAAACTCACTCGCCTAGCTTATGCCCAGTAATTCACACTCTCAAGCAGTCATCAAACTCAAATCCACATACAGATCATATATAAATCAAGATACTTGCTCAAGAGTAAAAGAGATACCATATTTTCAGTTAGGTCAGGTCTATCCAGTGTATGTAAGGGTACACTAGCCGATTCAAATTCAAGTCTACTTACAGGTCGTATACAAACCAAACTACTTGCTCATGCGTAAATGAAATACCATATATTTAGTCAAATCACGACCACTAAGTGTATGTAAAAGCACATTTGCCTAAACAATGTTCAAGTCTCAAGTGTACGCAGCCTAGTCAATTTCCGACAGTTCAAAGTCAGTCTCAGACAGTTCAAGTAGTTCAAATCCCAACACTTACAAATCGGGTGGTGCCATCCTTAATCAAACAAGAAGACTAGATGAAGGTTGCAAAATCAAAAATTTTCTCAACAATCCAGCCACCACCATAATGTATCAAAACCCAAGCCAACACTTATTGGACAAGTCCAAGTCATTATTTCCATTTCCTCATTCAGTTAAGTCTTGAGTACAAGACAAAATCTTCTGCGCTCTAACCTGTGCCATTACAACTTATCTCAAACTCAATCATAATTTCTATTCCCATCATCGTACATTAAACCATATTCCGTCTAAAATTCACGAGCATTTCCTCAGGAAAAATATCGGGTACACAAGTACAAGAATTCAAACTAAGAAACTTCACGACTCAGACCATATGGTCTTAAACGAAGCTCATCAAGTCATATCTTACGTGTACCATTTTCAAGATTCACAACTGACGCTCCAAAAGAACACTGAATGTACAAACCAATCCCACAGTCCGGCATCCTAAACTTTAAGCCTAGGATACACTACAAAGATCTGAAGCCTAAGCTCTGATACCATTTGTAACGACCCCACCTCCCCCTAAGGCGAACCAAAGGGTTTAGCGGACCGCCTGCCCAGCTCTCGTCGGGACTCACTCACTTACTACATTCCTCAAGTAAATTACAAGGTACAACTCAAATAATACATCCAATTCTCCAAAATTACATATCTTAAGCGAAGCGGAAACCAATTCTAAGCGTAAAGTTTAGATTTACATCCGATTCAATTCCAAATATTTATACAGGCCCAAAAGTACATAAACCAAAACCAAAACTAAACTATACAAGATGTACGCCATCCAGCCAAACAAAGATCCAAATACAAGTTCTTCCTTTACCTCGATCCCTGTGGGGAGAAGAAGATAATAGGGGGTGAGCTAGAAGCTCAGCGAGTGACCAGTAAAATCAACAGCCAAGTATATTTCACAATAAAGCATTGATATGATGTCATGATGCAGTAATCAAATGTTCATTTATTGCTCATGAGAGCCAGTGAAGTTCTTGTACTTAAATATCCAATGCTCGTTTAGATCAGGTAACCATGAAACAGAAGTAAGGAGCCATCGGGCTCCAAAGAATGTGTAAACAATAGTGGAGACATTGGTTCTAAGCACAAGACTTTCCAGGAACTCATTGGAGCCAAATTATGTCATGGCACACACCCGAACCCCAAATGATATGCAAAGGAGTAATAAATGCAAGAATTAGTTCAAAAGTAACTTTGGGAACAATCGAGGGATCACTCACCAACTACAGCGCAGGAACTATCCATCATACCTTATTGCCATGCTCAAGTCCAAGCCCTAGATTACAATGACCATGTCAAGCAAAAGAAAGTCTAAAACCCGCAAGTTCCTATCACCTTTTTAGCATTTTAATCACAAGTAAAGCTACACCCTTGCCTTATCATTCATTTTCATGTAATCATACAAGTCAAGTGAGGAACACATGTATCAAGTACAATCGGATATTTGGAAGCACTTGCCAAAATATAGTGCCTCAAGTATTCACGTTCAATTACACTCCAGGCTTGGAGTCCAGATCTGCGATAAAATTCAGTTTGAAAACTTTGAAACACGAGTAAGATTTGAAACTTAAACATTCCGTTCATTAAGAATCAACCAATTGATATTCATTTGAAAGACATTCGTGAAACACTTGCTCGCTTTTCAAATCGTAAGGTTTTTAACGTATAACCATCGATAACAAAGTAGCAAAAGTTCTCGCTAGTTCAAGTGGTAATCACTTAACCTTCACTCAAGTTGCAAATATAGTTTTCTAGTTCTCGAGTAAAAATTCGGGCAGCATGCCCTTTGTGTTTACCTAATTTTCCAGCCATTTAGGCTTCATTATTTTTCCTCAACCAAAACCCAACATCACATATATCAGCAATTCATGTCAAGAGCCATTCCATAGGCTCACAATATCATAAGATCAAGATTCACAATAATAGCAAGTGCAGAAATTCAATTTAGCAAAAGACAGATTTGATGTATGGATGCGGAAATAACATATCCGAGGCTACGCTTATCGGATTGAGGCGCAACCTATGCCGTTTCGAAGCTAAGACTCAGGGCTACAATGTTCATGAAGGTCACTTAGTCCAGTTTCTAATGTAACTTAGTCAAATCCTTAAATTACAGAACCAAAATCCACTTTGTCGGCTGTTTAACCGCATTACCCTGTAATGGACATATCTCAGGCTACAAAAGTCCAATTCTGGTGTTCTTAGAGGCATTTGAAAGATAAGTCAGAATACTACAACTTTCATGTTTTTGAAAAAAGCTAAATCAGTACGGATCCTAGTCAAAAAACGTGATAAACTGGACAAACTGATCACACGGACTGTTGGGGAAAAACTTAAAACAGTAAGGGTATTTTGGACTTTTCACGACCTAATTTGCTCCGATTGAGCTGAAATTTTGTAGGCACCTATAAAATACCATTCTATACAACTTTCCTTCTTTGACCTAAGGCCAATTCCGCCTCTAACATACAGTTACAAATTCGGACAGAATGTTGGGGAAAATTTTCCAGATTCTAGAATTTTTTGTAATCAATGGAACTTTCTCAATTTTCTTGTTCTAATCACTACCAAAACCCCTTATAAAACCTCAATTGCAATATATATATATCATACATCAAATTGGGCAGAAATTCCCCAAGCCCTAGTTCATCATATAAAAGGGGAAAACTTCCAAATTCATCACACCCACTTGCATAATCATGAAATCAAGCCAAAACTTAAGCTAAATAAACATCTTAAAGCAAAATTTAAAGCAACAAAGATCATGATCAAATGTTT
>NW_020862674.1:0-27066 GCF_003713205.1 Coffea eugenioides | reverse complement strand
AGAGTTATTGGTCCTCTTAGCTTTTCAAATAACTCCACAAAACAACTCACTATCACTCCCTTAAGTGTTTCTATGGAACAAAAACAAGTTTAGATGGTTGAATTCTTGGATTTGAGCAAGAGAGAATCAAGAAGTTGAAGAGGTTTTCTTTCTTCCTTTCCTAGAGAGAAATTCGGCCAAGCTTGAAGAAAAATGGAAGATATTTGGTCAATTTTTTGTTTTATTTAGTAATTGGTAAAAGGTTGAATAGTAAGTCAAAACAAGATTTAATCATATGGTGACACATGTCCCTCTCATTAATTCATGCCTAACTTGTTTTTGTCTTTCTCACACCTATGCACTTGGTACCTCTAAATATCTCATAACACCCGGTAAATTAAACCCGGTATCCAAAACTTAACCTAACTGGCCGAATTTTTCCGAACTTTTCGCATTAGCGGGTCCCATGTCCGTTATACGTTCTAAATTTTTCAAAAACTATCCGATACTAGAAAAATCACCTAAAAACTCTATTTACTCATAAAAATTATTTTCACAATTTTTTCAAATCAATAAAATGTGGAAAAACGTGCAATTAAAAGAAAAATAAAACTTAGTACTTTAAAAAAAATTACGGGCTCTCACACTCTCTCCCCCTTAAGGAAATTTAGTCCTCGAAATTTTACCTTCAAAATTTAAAGTAACCAATGGCTTGTACCTTCTTCGTCTTCAGAGTCAGTAGAAATGAGGTTCTTCATTTTAGTCCCTTCTCCACTTGACGGTCCAGGGTCGGTCTTAGTTGGCTGCTGGTTCCTTTCTTTTCGTGCAATAAACCCCGGGCAATTAACAATCAGATACTCGGCGCTTCCACAGCGCAGACATCTCCTTCCCTTTTTCCAACAATCCACTTCAATATGATTGGATTTTCTACAATATCCATAAATTGTCACACCACCAGCTCCACGGCCCTTCTTAGCAAGTGATCTACCAGCTTTACCCTTTTTCTTTACATGGAAGATCTTCAGTTGTGGCCTTACAATTCCTGTCTTTTGAGCTTCCTCTGGAACCCCCATAGAAGTATTGCTTTGTGCCATGGCTACAGTCTCCTTGGAAATCTCTTCGTATTTCCTCTTTAACTCCATGTTTTGGTGTAAAAGCTCAAGTTTCTCCGAATACTCTTGCTTCCATCGCCCTTCCCAGTACTCGGTCAGCCTCCTTTGAACCTCTATTTCGTCTCGAAGAACCGCAATTTCCCGATACGGATCAACCCAATGTGTCATCTTACAGAGTTGCTGGAACTCGGATGCTAGCCTGTCGGGCAAAACAATGGGTCATAATACATTCCTAAGTACAAGTGGCACTCTCGGTCCTTGTCCAGCTATTGTTTCCCTTTTCTTCTCTTGATTCTTGGCCTCGCTTAGTTCCACGGCCACGACCACGTCCATGACTGCATCTTCCTTACATATATATATATATATATTTTTCCCTCTTTTTCCCCCCCAAGGTAATTCAGCGAATAAATATAGTAAAGTGACAAAAGTAATCGAATTCTAGCACACCAATTACACCAAAGACATATACACGTATAACACACCATGTATCAAGATGGTAGACATTCCAATACACCAATACATGTCATCTTAGACAAATAATCATATGCACGAATACTCAAACCAATGTCATGTCATAACGGTATAAGAACAAATCTAAAGTAAAGGCGATATCATCCCGGTCGCAGTCAAATAACCCCGTCCGGTCTCTCACGTCACTTATCAACCAACCTAGTTGTCCCTTGACCTCCTGTCTCATTCTAGCCAAATAAAACCTGTTCATGTTCCCAAAATACTGGTCTCAAGTACCCAGTAGCTTGCATCGCCTCAATTCTGGAGTATTCGGGCACAAGAATCCGAAATAAGATAGTTCACATCTCGAGCTGGCCAGTCCCAAGAGTAAACCATCTACAATCGACATTCCTACCCGACATACCTATCTATGGTCCTCAAATACCACAAGAAAATTTAAAGCCTATAACATTCACAATTCAGAGCTTAGGCTCGAACGAGCACTTAATCCCTCATACCTATCCACTACTTAGTCCAGGCTCACTCCGCGCAGAGACCACGCGAAGCAGGCTCTGATACCACTGTGACAGCCCCACCTCACCCTAAGGCGAACCAAAGGGTTCAGCGGACCACCTGCCCATCTCTCGCCAGGACTACGGAGTCGAATCACACAAATCCGATATTACACGAGAGAACCCAAAAGAAATGAGCGATTGAAGACCGCCAAGCTTAAACATGGAGAAAACGCTTTCATATATACATGTCACTAGGTTTACAATTCAAATGGAACCAGTGAAACGAAATACATTTAGGGTTTGCTCATTCTCGAGGAGCTATACAAAAGAACAAAAGATTTTCTAACTAGCTCAACTCGCTTCTCAAAATCATGAATTTCCAAAAAGAGGTTCCTGTAAGGAAAACAAAGATAACGAGGAGGGGGTGAGCT
Source organism: Coffea eugenioides (assembly GCF_003713205.1). NCBI lineage: Eukaryota > Viridiplantae > Streptophyta > Magnoliopsida > Gentianales > Rubiaceae > Coffea > Coffea eugenioides. The sequence continues at coordinate 24,579 of NW_020862674.1, read as the reverse complement.
TACGCCCAATGAGGTACCAAACATGTAGCAGAAAAATCAGGTAGTTCACGTTATACAAACCAGATACACATGCTCGCTATAAAGTAAGACAGGTAAACACAAGAACTCAAATAGGAAGGATACAGGTGGCTCTCAGGAGCCAGCTTTCCAGCGCAGTACTTGATCCAAGCCGGTTGACTCTCCGTCAACGTATATAGAACCAACACGTCCGTAGACCCCACTTTACACCAAATTCCGTCCACCAAACACCCCTTTACCGGGCCCGCTCACCTTAACAGAAACAGAAATGGTAATACTCGAGTATACCGGAATCAAGGGTCTCAATACCCAAAGATCCCAAAACAGACTACCGTGGTTCGTTATCTAATCGTCCAGGCCCTTGCCGGCCCGACTCGAATAACTTAGCCACAGGATTTGAGCTCATAGGTCACAGAAAGGTTGTTGGTTACAAGTTTCCAAACGACGTCAGATACAGATACAGATATCAGATACAGATACAGATTCAGATTGACACCAAAATTGGCATATGAACAGACAAGAGAACGAGTGTGATAAAGTACACCCTCGTCTCAAACAAATTAAACAGATTGCAGAGCAGAAATCAAGTTAAACAGCAATGGAGGGGAGTGGTACACTCACCGGTTCAAGTACAGATACCTCAAAAGTTTTCACTTCGGATTGGCTTTAATCGCCAAGAAACCCTAAAATAATCAAAGTAAACCAATTGAAGGTTTCACATCCAGATTCGAGTAAACAAAATACACATGTGAGGCTCGACTACTAGTCGTATGCCTCGCCAAATAATTACTAATGCAAGGGTACAAAACATGATTTTTGGGAATAAAAAGGTAACATGAAGACCTAGGTTCAACAACCCAAAAGCCCTTCATTTCTATCACAAGCCAATTCAAACTTAAAGGAACCAATTGGCCTAGAAAAAATTGGACAGCACTTCCCCTAAATTTCTTACTTTTCCAGCCATCACGGCTTCATTATTTTCCTCAATCAACTCCCAAAGTCATACTCAATATACATTCATCACCACAGCCGTTCAATAGGCTCAAGGTTATCCAAGTACAAAAGTTAGCTAGGAAAATGACCGGAAATAAAAGTCAAGCCCTAGAATATTCCAATAAGCACAAGAAGACTCGATTACAAGTCATAAACCGATGCCAACACGATCACAATAGGGTTCCATAAGCATATATAAGCATTAGAGGAAACCAGAAATTTTGGAAATGTAACTAGCTTTGGCCCTGAAAAAATAGTTTTTGTCCTCATTTTGCGGTAATGGCACCAATTTCACTACGCTTATCGGATGAGGGTGCAAGACCCACCATCTCGAAGCTAAAAGACAGGGCTACAACATCACAGAAGGTCACTCAACCCAGTTTTGAGTGCAAACAGGTCAAAAATGCAAGATACTACATCAACAACGTAAAACAGATTCACCAAAATGCATTCTAGCGGAAACATCATAACTCAGGCTCTACAAGTCCAAATCCAGAAATTCCAAAACCAGCTGAAAGATAAGAAACAGGGATAAATTTCATCAGAAGGCCTCAACAACCAATTCGGAAGCAATTCCAGGAAAAACAACCAATTACAGGCGCAGTTCTCAATTTCGGGTAAAACCAGAACAGCAATAGTAATTTTGACTTTTCTCATTCTACACTACTCTGATTGACCTGAAATTTTGTAGGCACCTCTAAAATGTCATTCCCTACAACTTTAATGTTTTGAGCTAAGGCCAATTCGGCCTCTATCTAGGACCTAAAAATTCGGACAGAATGTTTCCTTAAGAACCCTAGGTTTTTCAATTTTCTTCCAAAACAGAAATTGGTTGCAATTAATCACTTTTCCCACCTCTTTAAGTCATTATAGACCATTTCCAATCATCATAGATAGCCACACAATCATGCTTATATTAAAACAGAAAAATCCCCAAAAAATATAAAAGTTCATCAATTCAACCACAACTCAAAATATAATCCATAAAATGGCATCTCATACTACCACTAAGCATGATTTAAGCATCAATCAAGGAAGGAAAGTGGTTCTTCACAACTTACCTTAGAAACAAGAGAGAGAGAGTTATTGGTCCTCTTAGCTTTCCAAATAACTCCACAAAACAACTCACTATCACTGCCTTAAGTGTTTCTATGGAACAAAAACAAGTTTAGATGGTTGAATTCTTGGATTTGAGCAAGAGAGAATCAAGAAGTTGAAGAGGTTTTCTTTCTTCCTTTCCTAGAGAGAAATTCGGCCAAGCTTGAAGAAAAATGGAAGATATTTGGTCAATTTTTGGTTTTATTTAGTAATTGGTAAAAGGTTGAATAGTAAGTCAAAACAAGATTTAATCATATGGTGACACATGTCCCTCTCATTAATTCATGCCTAACTTGTTTTTGTCTTTCTCACACCTATGCACTTGGTACCTCTAAATATCTCATAACACCCGGTAAATTAAACCCAGTATCCAAAACTTAACCTAACTGGCCGAATTTTTCCGAACTTTTCGCATTAGCGGGTCCCACGTCCGTTATACGTTCTAAATTTTTCAAAAACTATCCGATACTAGAAAAATCACCTAAAAATTTTATTTACTCATAAAAATTATTTTCACAATTTTTTCAAATCAATCAAATGTGGAAAAACGTGCAATTAAAAGAAAAATAAAACTTATTACTTTAAAAACAAAAATTACGGGCTCTCACATACCGACTGATGCGCCTACTGATGTACCTACTGACTTACCTTCTGACGCTCCTGCCGACGAGCCGTACCTTGAGGGGCCTGTTAGCCGTGTGATCACGTATCAGGAGAGCCCCGGTGGGCCAGTGCAGCGGTGGTCCCCAGCGCGCAACATTCGACGCTGCGACTGCTGGAAGACCTACTCCTACCCTGATCGGGTAGAGCTTGCCGTGGACGACGAGTGGCGATGATTGGGTAGCGCCAATCGTTGGTGCCACTCAGAGATAGAGCGCCTTCAGGCGGGCGAGGGAGTTAGGATTCGAGAGCTGGAGGCCTCGATATTGGAGGAGCAGCAGCGGACGGATGCCTTCTGCGAGCAGGCACAGGCGACGACCGGACGCCTTATGCAAGTAGTTGCGGACATACGAGACCGGACAGGCCACATCCTAACTGAGTGCGAGGCACTCGTGGATGATGTGCTTCAGGAATTGGCCGGAGAAGGCCAAGCGCCTGTAGCTCCTAGCGCTCCTGGTGCTCCTGAGGAGGATCCTGAGGAGGAGCCGAGTGAATCCTCGGAGTCTGTGGGGTCGGCGTCTAGCCAGACGACCTGTTAGGATTTAGGACTGAGGAGATTTTTGTGGGATAGTTTGGAACATAGTAGGACGACACGTTTCCTTTTGTTTTTGACCTTGACGTGTCACGGTGGATGTAATTAGGGGCTTTTGTTCTATGTTCCTTGGCTAGTATAGCCTTTGACTTGCCTAGGTTGGCATGTATATATGACTTGTTTGCTATGTAAATAAAGTACTTGTTTATTATGTGTTTTATTGCCTTTATTTAGCCTTTTGCAACGTGTTATACGAGCTATACCTTACCTTGTTTATATGTTTATAGTTGCCTAAATCCCAAAACATGGAGGGTAGAAGAAGTCAAACCAGGGGAACTAACCGAGGACGCGGTCCTAGTCGAGACCGTGGGGATAGACAGGCACAAGAACCGGTACCAGAACCGAGAGAGGAAAGAGAGGCAACGGTTGAGCCACAACCTGAACCCCAGGCTGCAGGGGGAGATCAGGTGGCAACTGCCATTCAACAGATGACTAACATTCTGGCTCGGTTAGTGGAACAACAGGGTCAAACCCCTGTACATCAACTTAGGGACCCTGATAATGGGCAAGATAGGGCCTTAGAGAGATTCCATAAGTTCTCTCCACCCAAATTCTTAGGAGGGCCAGACCCGGATGGGGCCGAGAAATGGTTGGAGGCCATGATAAATATTTTTTCTGCCCTAAACTATACAGAGGAGAGGCAAGTCCAATTCACTGTTTTCCAGTTCGAAGGGCCAGCTAGGGCTTGGTGGAACGTAGTGAGGGCCAAGTGGGAGAGAGAGGCGACTGTATGGACCTGGTTAAACTTCGTACAGGAATTTAATGAAAAATACCTTCCACCCATCGTCCAGGAGAAGCGAGAGGACGATTTCATTAAACTCTGCCAGGGAATGTTGAGTGTAACTGAGTATGAGACTCAGTTTACAAAGTTGTCCAAATTTGCTCCCGAACTGATAGCTACGGAGCAAAGAAAAGTACAGAGGTTTGTGCAAGGACTGAATGTGGAGTTACAAGAAGCCTTAGCGGCGGCCCAAATTAATACATTCACGGAGGTTCTGGAGAAGGCTCTAAGGATAGAGACTGCTAGGGGTCAAGTGAGAAATTTCCATGCTAAGCGGAGAGGGGCACCTAGTGGAGCCCAAGGGTCAGTACGAGGTGATCGGAGCATGCCACCTGCTAAATCCGGTCGTGGGGTTGGAGGTGGACGGTTTTCGAGCACATCTAGGGGAAGTGCTCCGAGAGGAAGTGCCCAGAGGGGAGGCCAAAGCGGTAGAGGCCAAGGTAGAGGTATTCCCCAGGGAGGCCAAACCTCCACTCCTCGGGTAACGTGTGGGTACTGCGGGAAACCGAACCACACCGAGGATGAGTGCTGGAGAAAGGCTCGAAAATGCCTGAGGTGCGGAGGTGTGGATCACCTGTCGCGCCCCACTTTTTGATGTTGTGTGAAAGTGGTGTGTATGTGAACGTGTGTGAAAATAAAAATGAAAATAAAAGGCCATGGGACTTGAAAATGCGACGATTTGGCCAAACAGAGTTCAAAAAGGGTTTTTTGTATGGAAAATGGAGTCGCCACTTGGTATAGAGTTAGGGTGTACCAAGTCACCCAAAAAGTGATTTTTTGGAAAGAAAAATAAACAAACCCTTTTTAAAGAACTTTTGGGTCTACGTAACCAAAGAAAGGGATCGGGGGTCACGTTTGATAAGGGAGAAGGCAAAGGCAAGGCCTAAGGCACTCCCTTACCCTAGCAAAAGCTAGTTGCGTGACTTAGCCCTTCTTTTCCTAATTTCTTCTACCCAAAGTATGTTTTGCATGTTGGATATGACTAATGGATATGAAAAAGAAATGCAATCCTAAATCTAAGATGTCTCTTACGAGGCTTTTTGGTCCCAACCACATGAGTTGCGGCGGCCAATAAGGAAAGTCCTCGTAGAGGTCGCAAACGATGCAAATGAAGACTCAAATATGAGTGCAAGTGTGAAAATGTGAGAAAAACGTGCATGTGTGCAAATGTAAAACAAGTGCATGTGTGCAAGTTGAGAAACTAAAGGTGTTTGTGTGCAAATGAATGAAAATATGATAGATAGTAGTAAATGCGTATAAGTGCAATCGAGTGCAATTTGTGAGGTAGAAAATAAATAAGTGATAGGAAAAAGTGTGTGAACATGGCATGTGGAGTGAGAAAAACATAAGTAGTGAAAAATGTAGATAAAAATGAAAAAAAGGTGATATGATAAGATGAAGATGCATGAACCTAGAGGAGTGCATCAAGTCGGGTACAAGAGTGACTCCTAATTTCCGACTTTGATTTTCCCTTTGATTAGAAGGAAAAACTAGCGTGCTAAGGCTATTTTGTAGCCACACTCGCTCGTTTCCCTTATCGAAAGGGGGCTCTCAAGCAAATGTACCCTATAACTAGCATGAAAATGCAAAAGCCTAAAATGAAGGGGAAAAGGTTGGAGGGGCATGCCAAATGCTAAAAACTAAGAAGAATGCATGAAATGTAGTGAAACATGCAAATATGAACTAGCGAGGGGAATCCCTAAGGGTCTAGCGTTGGACTAGCCCATCTATGAATTCCTACTAGCGTTGGACTAGTGGAAATCGGAACAATGAGCCACAACTAGCGTTGGACTAGTGTGGATTCGGGAAAGGGGGCCACAACTAGCATTGGACTAGTGTGGTGACGTCCATTCATCCATTACATTCATCTACGACTATAGAAAGCAAGTAGACATGCAAATCATCTATAAACACGTAGCACATAACACTTAGCATGCTCGACTAAATGCAAGAGCCTAATAAAGCGAATTAACACAGCAACAAAGGCAAGCAATGGACCTATTACATTTGCTAACTAAAACAAAAAGGGAAGGGGAAAAATGGACAAAAAAATGCTCTCCAAGCCCTATCTATTACAAGCCAAGAGGTGTACACATACCCTATAAAGAATAACTTAAATAAAAAGCAAAAGTAAAATGAAACAAATGAAAGAAATTAAGGAGAGGCAAAGGAAGCAAGTAGACATGCAATTCTCACTTAGCACGTTGGATCACATAGGGGAGAGACAAAAAAGATAAAAGAAGTTATACCTCCCTTGAAATGAGCTCTAATGGGGTGAAGTCACTTATTTATCCTCCAAAATAAAAGAAATGGTCAAGGTACCAATTTATTTGGGAAAAAACTAAAAGGAAAGTGCGAACACCAAGCTCACTTAATCGTAAAGCCCCTAAAGTCATGACCTAAGTGCAATTGACAAAGCATGGTAGTTAATTGAAGCAAAGCAAACAATGAAGTTGCAAAATTAAAGTTGCCAAGGATCAAATTGATGAAATTATTCAATTGATTGGGTCCTAGTGAAACAAAGGAAAACTTGGGGGGCCAAAGTGCAATTTTCAGAGAGTTATTTCATGCAATCCATGCAATCCACGAAGCTTATGCTTCTGCAAATTTTCAGCTAACATCTTTGCTGCAGTTTCAAATTCCAAACGCAAGTTTCAATTTGCATGCTCAATTTTGATCTAAACTTTACCCATCAAACATCAAAGCTCTAACCCAGCAACCGAATATGGAACTTTAACATCTAAACAATCAAAACATAGAAAGAAACTCATGCAAAAAAAAAAAACACAAAGAAACTCATGCATTCTGCAAACTCACGGCTATGCAGTCTCATTCAATCTCTTACCTATTTGGCCGAATCTATATTCATGCAAATAACCCAAGTATATCTCCACTCAAATCAAAATGCAGAGATTTGAAGCAAAGGTAGGAGTAGGATCAAACAGGTTTTGAACTCAAAAATGCAACATGTGACGACCCCACTTCTCCCAAGGGCGAACCCAAGGGTATCGGCGGGCCGCCTGCCTAGCTCGCGCCAGGACTCAAAACTTAAAGCAATAAAACGAGATAGATCACAAGAGCACTATACACAATATATACAATCCCAAAAAAAAACTTCAGGAGTCTCGAGTCAAACCACTCTAATACACTATAACCACCACCAGCAGAAGATAGACCCTAAGAAGGGTTCTTATATAAACCACCAAAACAAAAACAAACATCCTAACTGTTCAACTATTACAAGCCAATCTAACTATACTAGTATACGAGCCAAAAGTCCCCGCGTCGGTCCCTGCTAAGGAAAACAAAAGGAATGGGGTAAGCTATATGCTTAGTAAGTAAACAGGGGCGAAAGCATAAATTTCACATAACAGTTACACAATAAGAGTAAAGCAAAAGCAGAAAAGTAACATCACATAATAAGGATACAGGTGGCTCCAAAGCCAACTCATATGCCATGCGTGATCTCCTGCCGACACTCCGTCGACTGCAAATAATAGTCCGTAGAACTTCACTTGTACACCCACCGACACCTTATCACCCTCACTGGCCAGTCACCTCACAAACTTGCCCGGGCGAACGAAATCACAAACTTGAGCTTGAGTCACAAGCTCGGGTCACAAACTTGGTCACCTTCTCGGTGAACCGGATTCACAAAATTGGTTCATAACATGAACCCACAAACTTGGTCACCTTCTCGGTGAACCGGATTCACAAAATTGGTTCATAACATGAACCCACAAACTTGGTCACCTTCTCGGTGAACCGGATTCACAAAATTGGTTCATAACATGAACCTACAAACTTGGTGACCTCAGACTAAGTTGGACTGCCTTCGACCAAGCCCTTACCGGCTCGAATAGTCCAACCAGGTCAAGAGTTCGCCCCAAACTCACAAACTTCACAAAATTATTCAAAATCACAAACTTTGCAAACTTTACAAACTTTATTCGAAAGTCGCCCCGAGCCACAAGCTCAAGGGTTTTGGTTCCAAAAGGTTCATATACATATGCCAAGTATACTTATACAATCAAATTAGGGTTTAGGTCGAGTGCGATAAAGTACACCCTCGCCTAAGTGCCCTTTTCACATATCTCAAACACATAGCAAAGAAAACACACCAAACTGGCCTGAATACTTACCCAGAAACTGAACTAGCAAAAGTACGAAGTCGGATCGAAATGAACAGCTAGTAGTGGGCCCCACCAGTTCCGCCCAGCTCACCACCGTCTGAAATAGAAGATTGTGTCACCTAATATCGCAAACGGCTACTATCGTGCCTAAAACAAGCAAAATACGAAACCAGAATTACCAAAACAGGTTTGCAAAACACACAAAACTGTAATACGTCAATCTCAGCCTACACAGGTCCAAATGCCGAAATTCCAAAGGCATAAGTTAGCTAAGACATCCAGATACATTTCCTCAGAAGACACCAACTTCAAAATCCAAACCAATTCCAGTCAAAACAGGCAATTACTATCGAAGTTCGGACATTCTGTGCACCAAAAACAGCAACAGTAAAAACGGCATAACTCACTCTACACTAGTCCAATTGCCCTGAAATTTTGCAGGCACACTAAACTCATCAATACCTACAACTTTCATGTTTTGAGAAAAGTCCAATTCGGCCTCTAGCTATGACCTAAAATTTCGGACAGAATAGGGGTTCAAGAACCCTAACTTTTCACATTTCATTCCAATTCCAAAATTGGTTGCATTTAACAACAATCCACACCTACTAGAGCCAAAGCCCCTTATTACAAACCATCATACTAGTCCAAAACATCAAAATCATATGAAACCAGAAAATTCATCATAAAATGGAAAACTTCACCAAAACTCTTCAAATCAAGAAATAAATCACATTTTCCAACACTCAAGCCACTTCTAAGCATAATATAACCATCATTAGGTGTAGGGGAAAGGTTGAAGCATCACTCACCTAATAACAAGAGAGAGGAAGATGATGGACACCTTAGCTCTTCCAAAAAGCTTCAATAAACCAACCAATATCACCAAAAGGAAAGATTGTATGGAGTAAAACTAACTTAAACTCTTGATTTGGTGGATTTTGGTCCAATTGGAAGCTTGAAAGTTGAAGAATTTCCTTCTTCTTTGAGAGAGAAAGGGCCGGCCAACACAAGGAAGAAAATGGTGATTTTTGAGCAATTTTTGGATATTTAATCTTTTGGTCAAAAAAGTCAAGAAAGTGAATAGTAATTCTTAAGTCTTCTCCAATGAAATGGTGACACTTGTCACCACCATTAATGCATTCCTATCCTTTCTTTTCTCTCTCACATCAATCATATCTCACTCTCTACTTATCTCTTAACACCCGATAAATTTTACACAGTATCCGAAACTTAACCTTATTGGCCGAATTTTTCCGAACTTTTCGCACTAGTGGGTCCCACGTCCGATATACGTTCTTAATTCCTCAAAAACTAACTAATACTAGAAAAATCATCTAAAAACTCTATTTACTCAAATAAAATTATCTGGGGAATTTTCTAATAAAGAAAATGTAGGAAAAAACGGGTTTTCAATCTTAACCGGAACTTAGGGTTTAAATCGTAATTCCTACTTAGGGTTTTCGAAATACTCCCAAAACCAAACGTTACCGCCAAATTAATGAATATATCAACGTAGTACGAACTGGGGCCTCACAATCTCCCCTCCTTAAAAGAATTTCGTCCTCGAAATTCCAACTTGCACTAATCAGATCAAATAATCCTCAAAAGCAGTCAAGTACACAACAGGCAATGCCTCAAAAGTTCAACCACTCGAGTAGTAGCCGGTCTACAACCACACAAGTATTCAAATAAGTTCAAAAGCCGGGTTCAAACAAATAAGCTCAAACGATTATACTCAAATATACATACTTTTACAAAATCACACTAAAAATATACAAGTTATCCGACATCCAGTTGGTGTAAAATCCATTATTTACGTGAGCACTACGGCTCCAAAAATGTAGTCAATCACCGGGTAACAAAAGAAACCAGGCATACTGGTTATAACAAAATAAACATGGCAGATATAACAAAATAAACATATCAGATAGTCAAAAGGAAATCCCATCAACGGCCCTACGCGCCTCCCCTACGGAACCTACCTAATCCACCAGCACCGCCCCGGCGGCCCTAGGGTGCAAGCCTAAAGAATAGGTCCACATAGCTAACTTCAATATTAAGTAAGAACCAAATCGATTCACACTGGGACTAGCCATCTCCAAGTGCAATCAACTCAATCCCCACTTTGCCTTATGGAAAATTACAAAAGTCAATATCAAAATCTTAGCATTCAATATTTACCTTAATAGCCAAGTATCCCACAGTCCGGCATCCTAAACTTCAAGCCTAGGATACACTACAGAGATCGAAAGCCTAAGCTCTGATACCAACTGTGACGACCCCACTTCTCCCAAGGGCGAACCCAAGGGTATCGGCGGGCCGCCTGCCTAGCTCGCGCCAGGACTCAAAACTTAAAGCAATAAAACGAGATAGATCACAAGAGCACTATACACAATATATACAATCCCAAAAAAAAAACTTCAGGAGTCTCGAGTCAAACCACTCTAATACACTATAACCACCACCAGCAGAAGATAGACCCTAAGAAGGGTTCTTATATAAACCACCAAAACAAAAACAAACATCCTAACTGTTCAACTATTACAAGCCAATCTAACTATACTAGTATACGAGCCAAAAGTCCCCGCGTCGGTCCCTGCTAAGGAAAACAAAAGGAATGGGGTAAGCTATATGCTTAGTAAGTAAACAGGGGCGAAAGCATAAATTTCACATAACAGTTACACAATAAGAGTAAAGCAAAAGCAGAAAAGTAACATCACATAATAAGGATACAGGTGGCTCCAAAGCCAACTCATATGCCATGCGTGATCTCCTGCCGACACTCCGTCGACTGCAAATAATAGTCCGTAGAACTTCACTTGTACACCCACCGACACCTTATCACCCTCACTGGCCAGTCACCTCACAAACTTGCCCGGGCGAACGAAATCACAAACTTGAGCTTGAGTCACAAGCTCGGGTCACAAACTTGGTCACCTTCTCGGTGAACCGGATTCGCAAAATTGGTTCATAACATGAACCCACAAACTTGGTCACCTTCTCGGTGAACCGGATTCACAAAATTGGTTCATAACATGAACCCACAAACTTGGTCACCTTCTCGGTGAACCGGATTCACAAAATTGGTTCATAACATGAACCTACAAACTTGGTGACCTCAGACTAAGTTGGACTGCCTTCGACCAAGCCCTTACCGGCTCGAATAGTCCAACCAGGTCAAGAGTTCGCCCCAAACTCACAAACTTCACAAAATTATTCAAAATCACAAACTTTGCAAACTTTACAAACTTTATTCGAAAGTCGCCCCGAGCCACAAGCTCAAGGGTTTTGGTTCCAAAAGGTTCATATACATATGCCAAGTATACTTATACAATCAAATTAGGGTTTAGGTCGAGTGCGATAAAGTACACCCTCGCCTAAGTGCCCTTTTCACATATCTCAAACACATAGCAAAGAAAACACACCAAACTGGCCTGAATACTTACCCAGAAACTGAACTAGCAAAAGTACGAAGTCGGATCGAAATGAACAGCTAGTAGTGGGCCCCACCAGTTCCGCCCAGCTCACCACCGTCTGAAATAGAAGATTGTGTCACCTAATATCGCAAACGGCTACTATCGTGCCTAAAACAAGCAAAATACGAAACCAGAATTACCAAAACAGGTTTGCAAAACACACAAAACTGTAATACGTCAATCTCAGCCTACACAGGTCCAAATGCCGAAATTCCAAAGGCATAAGTTAGCTAAGACATCCAGATACATTTCCTCAGAAGACACCAACTTCAAAATCCAAACCAATTCCAGTCAAAACAGGCAATTACTATCGAAGTTCGGACATTCTGTGCACCAAAAACAGCAACAGTAAAAACGGCATAACTCACTCTACACTAGTCCAATTGCCCTGAAATTTTGCAGGCACACTAAACTCATCAATACCTACAACTTTCATGTTTTGAGAAAAGTCCAATTCGGCCTCTAGCTATGACCTAAAATTTCGGACAGAATAGGGGTTCAAGAACCCTAACTTTTCACATTTCATTCCAATTCCAAAATTGGTTGCATTTAACAACAATCCACACCTACTAGAGCCAAAGCCCCTTATTACAAACCATCATACTAGTCCAAAACATCAAAATCATATGAAACCAGAAAATTCATCATAAAATGGAAAACTTCACCAAAACTCTTCAAATCAAGAAATAAATCACATTTTCCAACACTCAAGCCACTTCTAAGCATAATATAACCATCATTAGGTGTAGGGGAAAGGTTGAAGCATCACTCACCTAATAACAAGAGAGAGGAAGATGATGGACACCTTAGCTCTTCCAAAAAGCTTCAATAAACCAACCAATATCACCAAAAGGAAAGGTTGTATGGAGTAAAACTAACTTAAACTCTTGATTTGGTGGATTTTGGTCCAATTGGAAGCTTGAAAGTTGAAGAATTTCCTTCTTCTTTGAGAGAGAAAGGGCCGGCCAACACAAGGAAGAAAATGGTGATTTTTGAGCAATTTTTGGATATTTAATCTTTTGGTCAAAAAAGTCAAGAAAGTGAATAGTAATTCTTAAGTCTTCTCCAATGAAATGGTGACACTTGTCACCACCATTAATGCATTCCTATCCTTTCTTTTCTCTCTCACATCAATCATATCTCACTCTCTACTTATCTCTTAACACCCGATAAATTTTACACAGTATCCGAAACTTAACCTTATTGGCCGAATTTTTCCGAACTTTTCGCACTAGTGGGTCCCACGTCCGATATACGTTCTTAATTCCTCAAAAACTAACTAATACTAGAAAAATCATCTAAAAACTCTATTTACTCAAATAAAATTATCTGGGGAATTTTCTAATAAAGAAAATGTAGGAAAAAACGGGTTTTCAATCTTAACCGGAACTTAGGGTTTAAATCGTAATTCCTACTTAGGGTTTTCGAAATACTCCCAAAACCAAACGTTACCGCCAAATTAATGAATATATCAACGTAGTACGAACTGGGGCCTCACACAACAAAAATGATCTGGACAAAATGCTGACTTTGAGGAACAAGATTTTCTGCAATTTTTCCCAGCCGAGGCCTTTTTTCTCTATCGTGCAAGCCAGATTTTTAATTCAAATACAAAGCTTTGATTAGATATTTCTCAACCCAATATCATAACTCTAACTAAGCAACAAGCTACTTAACTTTAAACTCCAAACAAGCAAGAACAATAAAGGAACTGATGCATCACAGAAATTCTGGACAAGACATTCATGTAGAATGGTTTGGCAATCTGAAATTCATTTTCCAGCAAAGTATTCAGCCATAGCTCATGCATTTCAGACTTCAAAACATACAAATTCAAACCAAACCTTCTTCTTCCTTCCCTTCAACATCAGATTAAGCTAGCAAAAGATGACTAAAAACCAGTTTTGTTTGTTATTGCTGGAAGTAGGGAAAAACAACAAATAGGTGCGTAACCTTTGTCATGTTGCAACAAATTTTTACAGCTTGATACTCATATGAATGGATTGCCAAGAACATTGCACAGCACTCATCATTTACGAATTAACTCACACACATCTTTGAACATGAATCTATCCCCTGACCATCCCAACCAAAAACAACAAAGGAAATGCAGCAAAAGAAACTCAGCCGCAACATGTGTTCATGCCACTTTCACTCGGCTAGAATAGGCTTAAGACCCAATCCAGAAAATAAGGAAAAGAACAGGTTCCGTGCACATGGTTATAATATCTCAGCCTAGCCAGAAATTCAGCAGTTCAAACAAAGTAAAATTTTAAACCCAGAATCGCAATCTGTAAAATGCAACAAACTTAATCAAGCTTCGAGCTTGAATTTCCAGCCATGACATCCATCAAGGATTTCATCATTCAAATACGAAAGCCTGTTGCAACCACTGTGGGTTTCATTATTCAAACCACTAATTATGCAATCCAGTTTCCCAAACCAACATAGATCAGGCTACCTATACCTTCTACGGCTAAAACCCATCATCACATTGCAAAATGTAAAGGAAACAGCAACCCAGCAAAACTTTAAGGATCAAAGATCTGATGAAGATCATGAAAACAACAATGAAAATCTAGCCTAACTCACTCTCATGGAACACAGCCCTTTTACTCCCCTGAACCCAACCCTATTCGCGGCTTTCCAGATGCACACGTGTGGAAGGTGAAACAAATGTAAAAGGGAAAGAATTGCAGCACTCTAACATGATCAAGTAACCCATAAGCAACTTCCAGGTTGAAAAATGTTACCTTTGGCTTTAACCGAAGCCTCGGTGTAACCTAAAGATGAAAGCTTTGCTCTCCTTCCTTCCCGGCAACCGGCTTCTCTGGCTTTCCTCCGCCGTTGCCTCCTAGTTCTCTGCTTTTCTTCAGCCGAAGTCCTCCCCTCAGTCGTCCTATTTCTTTTCCCTTTTGCTCTGTTATTTCTCACTCTCAGCCGTTATCCCCCTTAGCTCTCCCTCAAAGTCTCCTCGTAACTCTTCTGGTTTTTTTACTGCCGCTCACTCTCTCTGATTTTTGTTCTCTTTTCCCAGATTGCAGCCGTCACTCCCTCTCCGTCTCTTTTTTGGTTCCTTTCTTCCCTCGTCGTCACAGCTCTCAGCCTCACTCTCAAAAATCCCCGCCGCCCCTTTTTCTCTTCTGGGTTTTTCTTTTTGCCGTTCCCAATCTCTCCAGCCGTCATTCGATATCCCCCCTCTCTCCTGCGTTTTCTTTCTTTTTATATGGGACCTCAACCCTAAACCTTCAGTCCTTTCTTCTATAATTGCAGCCCAAGGGCTGACCGAGCCTTTCTTTGCAAGCTGCGACAATACGCAGCTTGCAAGTCACGTATTTTTTTTTTTTTATTTTTTTTTTAAGAAAACATTGAAATTAAATCACAAACAACTAAATCATATTTTTGAATGCTTTTCTTTTTTTCTTTTTCGAGAAATTCTATGCTAAAAACTTACAAATAAAAATAATAAAATAAAAACTAAAAAACTAAAAACTAAAAAGTGAATAAAACTTAACACGACAAATAAAAAATTAAGACAAAATAGTAAATGCAAATTACACTAAAATTTTGGTGTCTACAGTTTGCCAGATAGTCAACTGCCCGTTGATCAGTGACACCCAGTCGACTGCCAGGTCAAACCCAAAGCCGACCAATGCTGGAGGGGCTAGGTCGAGGGTTCCGGCCAGAGTATATTCGCTGGATCAACAATCCGTACCTGCACCAACGGAGGTAGTGGAAGGTACAATCCCTGTTTTTCACCGGTTAGCCAGAATTTTGATAGACCCCGGTGCTACTCACTCTTTTGTTAATCCTGCATTTATGCTTGGAATTGATTTGAAAGTTGAAAGGTTACCTTATGACTTAGAGGTAAGAACACCTACGAGTAATCAAATTTTGCTTGCGAATGAGGTGTATAGGAATTGTCATATTTGGGTTGGTGAACGAAAATTGGTAGTTGACCTCATTAGTCTAGCCATCAAGGGATACGATGTCATTCTAGGTATGGATTGGCTAGCTCACTATCATGCTCGGGTAGATTGCAGGATGAAAGTGGTCGAATTTTGTATACCGGGGGAGGCAACTCTAAAGTTAGACGTGAGAGGTATGATAGCCTCTTCTGTGCTTATTTCGGGAATAAGGGCTAGGAAATTGCTTAGTCGTGGGGCACGCGATTACTTAGTTTTCCTGATTAACACTCCGGGAGAAAATATTAAGTTGGAAGACATGCCAGTAATTAGTGAATACCCGGACGTATTTCCGGAGGAGTTGGAGTCTCTGCCACCAGAAATGGAGATTGAATTTAAGGTTGATCTAGTACCCGGAACTACTCCTATTTTGAAAACCCCTTATCGTATGGCTCCAGCTGAGCTTAAGGAGTTAAAGGTGCAATTGCAAGACTTGCTAGAACGAGGGTTTATTCATGAGAGCGAGTCCCCGTGGGGAGCTCCAGTATTATTTGTTAAAAAGAATGACGGAAGTTTAAGGTTATGTATTGACTTACGAGGGCTGAATGCAGTAACTATTAAGAATAAATATCCTTTGCCCCACATCGATGAGTTGTTTGATCAGTTACAAGGAGCTGTAGTGTTTTCTAAGTTGGACCTGCGACAAGGGTACTATCAATTGAGAAATAGAAAGGATGATGTGCCAAAAACGGCATTCAACACTCGATATGGGCATTTTGAATTCGCGGTAATGCCTTTTGGTTTAACCAATGCCCCAGCGGCATTCATGGATTTGATGCATCGAGTGTTCAAACCTTACTTGGATAGGTTTGTAGTGGTGTTCATTGATGATATCTTAGTGTATTCGAAATCAAGGGAGGAACATGAACAACATTTACGAATAGTGCTGCAAACCCTAAGAGAGCACCAATTGTTTGCTAAGTTCGGTAAGTGTGAATTTTGGTTGGAAAGTATGGCGTTTCTAGGTCACATAATTTCAAAAGATGGCCTTGCTGTAGACCCGGCGAAAGTGGAAGCTGTGGCCAAATGGAAGCGGCCAGAAAATCCCACAGAGGTGCGAAGTTTTCTAGGTCTAACAGGGTACTACCGCCGATTTATAAAGAATTTTTTGAGAATTGCGGGACCCTTGACTAACTTGACCAAGAAACAAGGAAAGTACATTTGGGATGTTAAGTGTGAAGGTAGTTTCCAAGAGCTTAAGAAATAATTGACTATGGCTCCAGTTTTACCTCTGCCCAGTGGGAGTGATAGTTATACGATTTATACCGATGCTTCAAGAGAGGGACTAGGGTGCGTGCTGATGCAGAATAGGAATGTTATTGCCTACGCATCTCGGAAGTTAAAACCTCATGAGTAGAATTATCCGACCCATGACTTGGAGCTTGCAGCTGTAGTATTCGCTTTGAAGAAATGGCGACATTATCTCTATGGTGTAACTTTCGAGGTTTATACGGATCATAAGAGCCTTAAGTATCTGTTTTCTCAAAAGGAGCTAAATCTAAGACAACGTCGGTGGGTAGAGTTCTTAGAGGATTATGACTGTACAATTAACTACCATCCTGGAAAGGCTAACGTTGTAGCAGATGCTTTAAGCCGAAAGGCTCAACTAGCAAGTTCCATAATGGGAGAGTGGAGCCTGTTAGAAGATGTCTGTGAGTGGAAACCTCGTCTGGGACCGAAGAAGGTGATTTTTGGAAATATTGAGGTGAAGTCGACACTGTTGGATTGGATTAAAGAGGGCCACAATGGTGCAAAAATGGGTGAAAAAAGTGAAGAAAGGGGAGTTGCCTAACTTTAACATAGGTCCTGATGGAATCTTAAAATTCCGAAATCGTGTCGTTGTACCTAAGGATGAGGAATTAAAGAGGGAGATTTTGGAGGAATCACACCACTCTAGGTATATGGTACACCCAAGGAATAATAAGATGTACCAAGATCTTAAAAGTCTGTATTGGTGGGAGAATATGAAGGCGGAGATTGCTCAGTTTGTACAAAAGTGTCTTACGTGCCAACAAGTGAAGGCTGAGCATCAAAAACCATCAGGTTTGTTACAGCCTTTAGAGATTCCTGAATGGAAATGGGAGCACATAACGATGAATTTTGTATCAGGGTTGCCACGAACACAAAAGGGGCATGATGTAATTTGGGTAATAGTGGACCGATTAACTAAGACTGCACATTTTCTGCCAGTGAACATGAAATATCCTTTGGAGAAACTGGCTAAACTCTATATGGATGAGGTAGTGAGACTACATGGGGTACCGGTGAGTATTGTATCGGATAGAGACCCCAGGTTTGTATCTCGATTTTGGCAGAAATTGCAAGAGGCTCTAGGAACTAAGTTGAACTATAGTACAGCGTATCATCCACAAACTGATGGACAATCTGAGAGAACCATCCAAACTCTTGAGGATATGCTGAGAGCCTGTATTGTGGATTTTGGAGGAGGTTGAAGTCAATATCTAACCTTGGTTGAATTCGCTTATAACAATAGTTATCATTCCTCTATTCAAATGGCCCCATATGAAGCCTTGTATGGACGACGATGTCGATCTCCAATCCATTGGGAGGAAGTAGGAGAAAGAAAGATTATAGATCCGGCTACAATACCATGGGTTGAGGAAGCCTACGAGAAGGTAAAGGTGATCCGCCAGAGACTTCAAACAGCCCAAAGCCGACAGAAGAGTTATGCCGATCATCGGAGAAAGGATTTGGAGTTTGAAATAGGGGATAAAGTGTTTCTTCGGATTACACCATTGAGGGGAAAGATTAGAGCAGGAAAAGGGAAAAAGTTGCAACCACGATACATAGGACCTTTCAAAATACTCCAACGAATAGGAAAGGTGGCGTATCGACTCGAGTTACCAGCTAGTTTGTCTAGGATCCATGACGTTTTCCACGTTTCTCAGCTTAAAAAATACTATCCGGATCCGACTCACATTTTGCCACCCGAAGATGTTAAACTTGACGAGTCCTTAACCTATGAAGAACGACCTACTCAAATATTGGATCGAAAGGTGAAGGACCTGAGAAACAAGCAGATTCCTTTAGTAAAGGATCTATGGAAGCATCATGAAGTGGAAGAAGCAACTTGGGAACTAGAAAAGGACATGCAAGAAAAATATCCTGACCTATTCACGACGAAAGGTATGAATTTCGAGGTCGAAATTGTTTTAAGGGGGAGAGAGTGTGAGGACTCGCAAATTTCTTATATTTTCCTCAAAAATGCCTTTTATTTGGAAATTATTATTTATTAAAGCCCTACTACCCAAATCATTCCACAATGAGTGTAAATAAACCTAGAAAGTAGAGTTTCACTTTTGGTTTCAAGATTGGGGCAAAATTAGGGTTTTCGCGATTTTTTGCCGGATGAATTTTCGGTACGGAGCAGGGATCAAATTTGGAGATAAAATGACTTTTAAGTGAGAAATAATAGGTGATTAGGAGCAATGATATAAGGTTAGTGCATGGGAAGTAAAAACCCTAGTATGCGTGTTTTTAAGAAAAACGGCGCGAACCGTCGGGTATCGCGCACTACCGATTGAACGCACCACTTGATCACCACTTTCTTACCACATGAGCTCATTAATATTTGAGCAAAAGATCTTCTTAATTTCCAGCTAGCCTTGACCGAATTTTGGGGCTGAAAATGAAAGAAATAAAAAGAAAATTTTGCTTGGTATTGGTAGTGACAAGTGTCACACCATTAAGGGTTTCTTGACCAAGACAATTTGTCTTACCTTCTTATCACCTTGGGCAGCCTTTCTTCTTCATTTTTCTACTTCTTGGCCGAGAGAGAGAGGGAGAAAAACCCAAGGGAAAGTTCATCATTTCCTCTTGAAATCTAGTCATCCAAGTGAGAAGAAAGAAAACTAAACCGATTAAAGAGTGAGTTGCGGAGTTGAGAAGCTAGGGGAACTAAAAATTTCCAAAGGAGGTGGAGTATCACTCTTCCAAGCTTTGTCTTTGAGGTATAAGATCTGATCATGGTTCTTCTTCTTTAAAATTTTGGTTTAAGATGTTATCTAGTTCATGTTTTGGCTTGATTACAAGATATGCAAGTTGTTGTGATGATTTTGGATGATATATGCAAGTTAGGGTTTAATATATTTCTGCCTAGACTTGTTGTATAGTTAGTATATGTTGTATATAAGATTATATAAGGGGCTTTGGTAGTGTTGGAAGCAAGAAAATAAATAGGTGGTCATGAAATCCCAAAAATTCCCGATTTCTGGAATTTCATGTTTACATTCTGTCCGGTATTAGTACTCATATTTAGAGGCCGAATCAGGCTTGGACTAAAACATAAAAGTTGTATAGAATGGTATTTTATAGGTGCCTACAAAATTTGGTACGGTTAATTAGCTGACTAGTTGGATTTTGGTTCTGTAAATTAGGAATTTGACTAGGTTGCATTGGAAACTGGACTAAGTGATCTTCATGAAAATTGTACCCCTGTGTCTTAGCTTCGAAACGGTATAATTTACCCCTCAATCCGATAAGCGTAGCCTCGGATGTGTTATTTCCGCAACCACACGTCAAATCTGTCTTTTGCTAGGTTACATTTCCGCACTTGTTATCACTTTGATTTTTGTTCTTATGTTGTTATGAGCCTATGGAACGGCTATTTACTTGAATCTATGATATGTATGACTTTGGGATTGGCTGAGGAAAAATAATGAAGCCATAAATGGCTGGAAAATTAGGTAAAAACAAAGGGCATGCTGCCCAAATTTACGCTTGAGGACTAGAAAACTATACTTGCAACTTGAGTAAAGGTTAGAAGTGATTATCACTTGAACTATCGAGAACCTTTGCTACTTTGTTTATCGAGGGTTATACGTTAGGACTTGGCTGAACTTGTACTCTTAGGAAAACGATATGAATCACTATGAAACCGTTTTACTTGCACTTTTGACTCAAAAGTCATCTCCAAGCAAACATGTTATCAAATTTTTCAGTTTGAAAAGCGAGCAACTATTTCACGACTATTTCTCAAGTGAATTTCAATTTCTTGATTCTTAATGAACGAAACGCTTAAGTTTCGAACCTTAGTCGATTTTCAAAGTTCTCAAGTTAAGTTTTATCGCAGATTTGGACTCCAAACCCGGAGTACCACCCAGACACGAGCACTAGAGGCACTATTTTGGTGAGTGCTTCCAAATATCTGATTGAACTCGATATTTGCCATTTATCTTTGATCAACGTGAATACGTGATATATATGTGATTTGATAGAGCAAGGGTGTACTTTATCGCACTTGCCCTATCCAAATTTGTTCTTGTTTATCGACTTTACTTGACTTGCTCTACATGCACATGAATTATATTATGCCTGGAATTCCAGAAACCCTGTGGCTAGTTAATCGAGTCGAGCCGGCAAGGGCCTGGTCGATTAGATAACAAACCCTGGGTCACTAGTAAGGTCGAGTGGAGTGTTATCTCCTCGGCAATTCGGTATACTCGAGTATTACCACCCGTGTTTCGTGTGGCGTGCGGGCCCGGAGAAGGGGGTTGATTGGTGGACGGAGACTGGCGAGAAGTGGAGTTTTCTTTCTGGACTAGTTATTACTTGAAAGTTGACGGAGTGTCAACTACTATTTGATCAAGTTGGGATGGAGCCGTGACATGAGCAACTGTATCCTTACTTGTGAACATGATCCACACATTTCTTGACTACGTGAAGTATTATCTCTTTACTTGAACTTGTTTGCTCGCTATTTCACTATTACCTTGTTATTATCTTGTTTGCTGGACAATTTGATATCTGGAACATCACTGAGCTTTGGCTCACCCTATTAGTTTTGTTTTCCTTACAGGGGTACGAGTGACGCGTGAGACGTGTAAAGACTAGCGTAGTCTAGTTATTTTGACTTTTGACTTGTACTCGCGCTATTCCTCGAATAGAATGTTTTGTTATGGGATTGTATATACTTTGAACCGTTTGGGTATATTGAGGCTTTGTACCTTGATTTGGTATCAATGTAAATTATAAGCTTTAATTTGGATGTTATTTATGGTTCATGGATGTACGCACGCGATTCGTTTTAGATAGTGAGTGAGTCTGTGAGAGCCCGTAATTTTTCCATTTTTAGTTTTATTCGGGTTAATGGCTTGTTTTCTGTATTTTCTTATTAGAAAAATTTTCTAGATAATTTTTATGAGTAAATATAGTTTTTAGATGATTTTTCTAGTATGGAATAGGTTTTGGAAATTAAGAGTGTATACCGGACGTGGGACCCACTAGTGCGAAAAGTTCGGAAAAATTCGGCCAACTAGGTTAAGTTTTGGATACTGGAATTAATTTACCGGGTGTTAGAGATAAGTAGAGGTTGCAATTTGGATTGGTGTGAGAGGAAAAAAGTGATAGACTTGCATTAATGGAGGTGACAAGTTGTCACCATTGGATTGGTCCTTAAGTAAGACTACTATTCCTTTTCTTACCATTGACCAAATAAATCAAAAAAATAACCAAAAATTCACCATTTTCTCTTCATCTTGGCCGAGCTCCTTGAGCAACAAAAGAAAGAAAACTCTTCAAGATTTTGGCTTCAATCTTGCTTCAATCAACTTACTCAACCATCCAACCTTGATTTTGCTCCATAAAACCACTTAAGGGAGTGATAGTGAAGTGTTGTGTGGAGTTATTTGGAAAGTTAAGAGGACTTGTTGCTCTCTCTCTCTTGTTTCTAAGGTGAGTTGTGAAGAACCACTCTCCTCCCTTTATTGATGCTTAAATCATGCTTAGTGGTAGTATGAGATGCAATATTATGGATTATTTCTTGATTTGTGGTTGAATTGATGAAGTTTTATAATTTTCGGGGATTTTTCTGTTTTAATATGAACATGATTGTGTGGCTATATATGATGATTGGAAATGATGTTTAAGGACTCTATGAGGTGGAAAAAGTGGTTAATTGCAAACAATTTCTGTTTTGGAAGAAATCTTGGAAAGTTAGGGTTTATGATGATAACATTCTGCCCGGTTTTGTAGCTCCTAGTTAGAGGCCGAATTGGCCTTGGCTTAAAACATGAAAGTTGTAGGTAATGATATTTTAGAGGTACCTCCAAAATTTCAGGTCAATCAGAGTAGCGTAACTTGAGAAAAGTCAAAATTACCCTTGCTGTTCTGGTTTTACCCGAATTGGATAATTGCTTCTGTAATTGGTTATTTTGGTTAGGAATGCTTCCGAATTGGTTGTTGAGGCCTTCTGATGAAATGTATCCCTGTTTCTTAGCTTTCAGTTGGTTTTGGAATTTCTGGATTTGAACTTGGATAGCCTGATTTATGATGTTTCCGCTAGAATGCGTTCTGTGAATCTGTTTTTGTGATTCTGGTGTAGTATCTTGCATTTTTGACCTGGTTACACTCGAAACTGGGTTGAGTGATCTTCTGACATATTGTAGACCTATCTCTTAGCTTCGAAATGGTGGGTCTTGCACCTTCATCCGATAATCGTAGTGTCTTTGGTGCCATTACCGCAAAATGAGGTCGAAAACTGTTTTTTTTCAGGGTTACAACTAGTTTCATTTCCGGATTTTCTGGTTTCCCCTAATGCTTGTATATGCTTATGGAACCCTATTGGGGTCGTGTTTCGCATTGGTTTATGACTCGTTATCGAGTCTCATTGTACTTGTTTGCATGTTTTAGGGCGTGACGGTGGTTCACGACGTTCTTTTGACGGAAGTACAAGAAACACCATTTGCAAGCTTGGTGAGTGTACTACTCACTTATGTGTTACTATATAGCTTTGATACTTGAACTTGATGAGTTGAATGTTAATTGATTGAAGTGAGAGCGTACTTTATCACTCTCACTTATTGTTTCTCTTGTTATTGGAATGTTACATGAAATGTTACATGAAATGAAAGTATTTGATTTGGTGTCGATTGGACGAGTATCCAACGACTACAATTGTTATCTTTGAGCTCAACCCCATTGGTAGTTGATTG
The DNA here is from genome assembly GCF_003713205.1 of Coffea eugenioides. Taxonomy (NCBI): domain Eukaryota; kingdom Viridiplantae; phylum Streptophyta; class Magnoliopsida; order Gentianales; family Rubiaceae; genus Coffea; species Coffea eugenioides. Next base: position 908 of record NW_020862674.1, on the reverse strand, counting down.
AATCGAGCCGGCGAGGGCTTGGTCGTGCCAATTAATGATCCTTGGGGAAAGTGTTATATGGAATCTTGTAGTAAGAGAGACTCTCGATTCCGGTATACTCGAGTAATACCACAGTGCAAGTGTTTGGAGTTCGGGCCCGGTAGGGGGGTGTTAGGTGGATGGAATGGAAGTAAAGTGGAGTCTACGGTTGGTTACTTTTGAACATTGACGGAGAGTCAATGAGATCCGATCAAGAATGCAAACGAGGAAAAGGGCTCTTGAGAGCCACCCGTATCCTTTTATCCTCAATATTGACGTGTGCCTTGGCTTACTTTTGATGAATTGAAATGAAAAGCTTGATGCTTATATGAACTTGGTTGCTTGAGTAGTATTATCTCACTGGGCAATTAGCTCACTCTATTCCTTTTGTTTTCCTTACAGGAAAATAAATACTTTTGGACTGCAATTGATAGTTGATTGCTGAATTGAGCTAGTTGGACATATCTTTTGTATAGCTCATTGATTGAAACCCTAAATGTACTTTTGGGGCGTTTTCTCTTTTGATTTGGCAAACCGTGTATATATCCACTTTTGAATACTTTTGTATGCCACTTGGGCTTGTAAATGCTAAATTTCAAGATGTGAATGATAGCTTGTTATTTGGTTGGGTTCTGACGGGTCGGTTACTATTGCGATGCCGACTCCAATTTTTATTTTTTTTATTTTGGGTATATTTGCCATTCTGACTTGTACGCGCGTTTATAAGTTCGAACGCGATAATTCTATAAACTGCACCGTAGTCCTGACGAGAGCTGGGCGCAGTCCCGCTAACCCTTTGGTCGCCTTTAGGGAATGGGCTGTCACAGAGCCTGGCAAGGAGCTGGGCAGGCGGTCCGCCGACCCTCCTGGTACTCCTTAGGGGGAGTGGG